>NC_051180.1:21404390-21550618 GCF_013339695.2 Rhipicephalus sanguineus
TCCTTTCTTCCTTTCTCTCTTTCTTTCTTCCTTTCTTTCTTTCTTTCTCTCTCTTTCTCTCTTTCTTTCTTTCTCTCTTTCTTTCTTCCTTTCTTTCTTTCTTTCTCTCTCTCTCTTTCCTTTTTCCTTTCTTTCTTTCTCTCTCTTTCTCTCTTTCTTTCTTTCTCTCTTTCTTTCTTTCTTTATTTATTTCTTTCTCTCTTTCTTTCTTTCTTTATTTATTTCTTTCTTTCTTTCTCTCTTTCTTTCTTGCTTTATTTCTTTCTCTCTTTCTTTCTTTCTTTCTTCCTTTCTCTCTTTCTTTCTTCCTTTCTTTCTTTCTTCCTTTCTCTCTTTCTTTCTCTCTCTCTTTCTTTCTTTCTTTCATTCTTTCTTTCTCTCTCTTTCTCTCTTTCTTTCTTCCTTTCTCTCTTTCTTTCTTCCTTTCTTTCTTTCTTTCTCTTTCTTTCTTTCCCTCTTTCTTTCTTCCTTTCTTTCTTTCTCTCTCTCTCTCTTTCTTTCTTCCTTTCATTCTTTCTTTCTTTCTTCCTTTCTCTCTCTTTCTTTCTCTCTTTCTTTCTTTCTTTATTTCTTTCTCTCTTTCTTTCTTTCTTTATTTCTTTCTCTCTTTCTTTCTTTCTTCCTTTCTCTCTTTCTTTCTTCCTTTCTTTCTTTCTTTTTCTCTCTCTCTCTTTCTTTCTTTCTCTCTCTTTCTATCTTTCTCTCTTTCTTTCTTTCTCTCTCTCTCTCTTTCTTTCTTCCTTTCTTTCTTTCTTTCTCTCTCTCTCTCTTTCTTCCTTTCATTCTTTCTTTCTTTCTCTCTCTTTCTCTCTTTCTTTCTCTCTCTCTCTTTCTTTCTCTCTTTCTTTCTCTCTATCTCTCTTTCTTTCTCCTTTCATTCTTTCTTTCTTTCTCTCTCTTTCTCTCTTTCTTTCTCTCTTTCTTTCTTTCTTTCTTTCTTTCTTTCTTCCTTTCTCTCTTTCTTTCTTTCTCTCTCTCTTTCTTTCTTTCTCTCTTTCTTTCTCTCTCTCTCTTTCTTTCTCTCTTTCTTTCTCTCTATCTCTCTTTCTTTCTTCCTTTCATTCTTTCTTTCTTTCTCTCTCTTTCTCTCTTTCTTTATTTCTCTCTTTCTTCCTTTCTCTCTTCCTTTCTTTCTTTCTTTCTTTCTTTCTCTCTCTCTTTCTTTCTTTCTCTCTCTCTCTTTCTTTCTTCCTTTCATTCTTTCTTTCTTTCTCTCTCTTTCTCTCTTTCTTTCTCTCTATCTCTCTTTGTTTCTTATTTTGTTTCTTTCACTTTCTTTCTTCTTTCTTTTTCTTCTTTCTCTTTCTTTCTTTCTATCGCATGCTGCAATTCTCCCTC
Organism: Rhipicephalus sanguineus; assembly: GCF_013339695.2. Classification (NCBI taxonomy): domain Eukaryota; kingdom Metazoa; phylum Arthropoda; class Arachnida; order Ixodida; family Ixodidae; genus Rhipicephalus; species Rhipicephalus sanguineus. The sequence continues at coordinate 21,405,729 of NC_051180.1, forward strand.
CAAACTTTTTCCTTCTTTCATGCCGGGAATGGAACCTTCATCCACGTGCTTAGCAGCGCGACACTTCAGTTGCGTTCATATCCCGGCAACAGTGAAATGTGGCAACGTGAAATGACAAATAACCTTGATAAAAGATCAGGTTGCCATATCAGAAACGGCTGGTTGACGAGAAGCCCACGACCGAGAAAGCACCAATGATTGAAAACGGCGCCTACAAATACACACGTGATCGGCGCACCTTCGAGGGCCGCATTCTTCGCGCTCGCGGGCGCCGGATTTCTCGCGTAAAACGCCGCCGCCGTCTCCACCCCCAAAATTTGTAAGGCATAACAAGCATCGCTTGAAAAACGAAGGAAACAATATCGTGTACAAAAATCGTCCACGCGATTTCGCGTAATAGATGCGACTGGGCAGCTATTGCGCCCAGTCGCATGAACTGGGCTGGGTTTTGAGGGCATCTGTCTTTTGTTTCCTAAATATAATTTTTATGGAAGTTTCATGCGCTGGCTTTTCGCACAGATCTCCTCAACTCTGCTAAAACCTGCCGCGGTCCCTAAACATATGCCTCATTAGAGCTGGGAGGTAAATTCCAAGTCCATATGGTGGCATACTTTTCTGTTTACATATTTTTTTCTTTTTTTCTTATATCTGCCCACACTTTTTCCTGTAGCTACACCTCAGCCAAAGAAGCGCTTCACTAAGGCCATTCAAAACTCTTCCAGTGAACGGACCCTGGACGTTGCTCATATTCGTTGGGCTTATGCGCTTGTGCTGGTGGCTACAGGAACTTGTCACATAAAAGTTAGAAACAAGCAAAATTCCTTCGATCAGTAATTAAAAGAAAAGACAGCGATATCGCCGGCGGGCGACGGCAGTCATACAAAGCCTTCGAGCGCACGTCTTTCAAAGCACCGCACCTACCTTGCAGATTATGATAATAACGAGACGCCTTTCATCATCCTTCTTAACATTTCATTGTTTTCAGTTTTTATTATTTCGCTATGTGATCTTTATTTCGTGACAGGGAGAACGTAATCACCTTCTTATTATGTAAACTGAACGCAATTTCCGAACTTTTCTTTTATTGCTTTTCGCGAACTTTGCTAACAGGACACAGCCCTCATTGTTGAAAAGTTATAGGCGTGCAACGAACGAGTAACTACTCTCCATGCTGTCCTTGTTAACAGCGGCAAAAAATGCATCGCCGCCCTCGCAAAATAATAAATGTTTAGGGTAGCGGTCACGCAACATACTTTATTCCTCTTACTTTTATTGAGCAATGACTTACGCAGAAGCGTGACAAGGAGTGCGTACGTTGCACAGGCACGTTGTTCCTCTCCATTATCGGCGGCTGCTGTGCGAGAACGGGTGCCGAGAATCGTCGCGTAGCGCTTCTTTTTAATTTTTTTTTCTGGTAGCCTAATGTACGCCTGAACGTGGTGAATTGGGTGGCGCCATGGGAGCTGACCGATTATGTTACGGACATACCGAACTTTTAAGAAACTGGAAACGTGGTTCTGCAACATCCTCATTCATTAATTCTTTTTTGTCACAACTGAAGGACATGTTTTGCAAACGAAAATTAATTTGAAGAATTCGAATAGCTCGGACCTACCAGGGCAATGTTGATCGAATATCTGTTTAAGAGGAACTCCTTTATGAGCGTACCTAATTGCTTACAATGACGACGATGACAAGGATGATGACGATGGTGATGGCGGTGGTAGGGGCGTTCATCTCTTAGCGGTTGAGAAATAATGAATTGCGTCTTTGAACTCAAATGAATATCATACAGAAAGCATGGAGAAGATTACGCATAGCGCTGTATTGCTATTACGTTAGCCACGTAGCATTTCTGCTGCTTCTGACACTCTTACTTAGCTTTTCGAGTAACCGTTTTTCTTTTATTACCATAACAATTACATGGACACTACAGGCGCACATTTACCGTCGCCGTAAGGTCCCGTATAAAATGGAAGGGCGGTAACATCGGCCTGCGCGTCTTATAAGGGTTGTACCAAAAGTAAGGTTCCCACTGAGCTAGAGCCTCGATGGAAGGTGCTAGGTTGAATACGACAACAGTGCCATGCGCGGTGGTTCGCCCTCTCTCGAACCCGCCCGTCCGCGATTCGCTACGCCGATCAGTGTTCGCTTGGCAGCCGTCAGAGATGGAAGTGTTGATCGATGCTCCCGCCAAGTGCGAGGTTCGAGCAGTAAACCGTTTTCTCCGCGCAAGGAAGTTACCGCCCGTGGAGATTCATCGGCAACTCAGTGAGGTTTATGGTGAAGAGTGCATGTCCATTCAGCATGTCCGCTAGTGGTGCAGGGCTTTTGCTGAGGGTCGCGCGGAAGTTCACCATGAAGAATAGAGGGGAAGACCACCGGTTTCGGATGCGATTATCCACGATACCAACAGTGAGCTGCTCAAAGATCGGAGGGTCACTGTCTGTGAACTTGTTGAACGCATTCCTGAAGCTTCCCATGGCACAAATGAAAGAACTTTAACAGAAATGTTGGGTTATCGCAAGCTGTGCGCTCCCTGGGTCCCCCGGATGCTGACTGACTGACACAAGGAGAAACGCCTTGACTGTGCTCACAAGTTTCTTCAGCAATATGAGGGGGAGGCAACAAGGAGAAGTTGTTGGACTCTATCGTCACGGGAGTTGAAACGTGGGTGTTTCATTACACCCTTGAAAGAAAACAACAATCTTGTCAGTGAAACATTGACCAAACTCCGGCGAGCAATCCAGAATCGCCGGAGAGGCGACTGAAGGAGGGAGTAGTGCTTCTTCACGACAACGCTCGACACAGAAGCTTTCGAAGAAATCTGGGTGGACTGTTATGCCCCATCACCCGTTATAGCCCGGGCTTAGCCCCAAGTGATTATCACCTCTTCCTAAAGGTAAAGGTACGCATAGGTGGCAAACGCTTCAAGAGCGACGATGAAGTCCGAGCAGAGGTCACATGGTTGCTCAACGGGTTCGCCAGAGACATCTTCGACTTAAGAATACAAAAGCTGGAGCACCGGTTTCAAAAGTGTGTCGAGAAAAAGGGAGACTGTGTTGAAAAATAGACGAAAGTGTAAGTTTTTTAACGATGTATAAGTTAATAACAATAAACAATGTTTTCTATTTGTAAAAAAATATGGGAACCTTACTTTTGGTACAACCCTGTGCGAGTAATACCTTTGAAGGGCAGCCAACTGTTAAGCGGAGGGGAAATGAGTCAGCAGTCTACCGTCGCGCGAAAGGCCCATGGAGGGAGGGGGAGAAGGGGGTGCTGGGTGGCTCTGGCAGAAACTGTGTACCTTGATCGGCCGGACGCGGTTGCACGCGCCCTATTTTGACATGGATGAACAGACGGCTTATAGCGTTGTGCGTACTGTCTTCTCGCCGATTAATTTGCTTTAAAGCTATAGACAGCATAAAGGTCGCTTAGCTCGCTGCAGCTGCAGCGAGACAGGCAGAATGCAATAGGCGTTATTTATAACATAAATCGTTTGGAAGAGCGAAACAGAGAAGCGATGTCCAACTCATTATTCTACATCCGTGTTCGACTGTTTCCAAGCGAGCATTGCTACAGCAAAATCTCGTGCCGACTGAAAAAGACGAATGATCGCAGTACTGACGCATCTTTAAAAACAACTCTTCTTTCTAATTGATGCCATAACTTGTAGTAAGATTTGCAAAAAAGTTTAGGTCATATGACCCGCCCTACTCTTGGCCGATCCCCCTGAGTGGGTAAGTGCTATTCAGCTACATGATCATCTGATGATGATTATGATCTCCATGACCACCACAATTATCATCATCGTACAAGTAATCAACATTTTTTCTATCTAAGCAAGCTCAGCTCGCTCGCCGACCACCATGTGAAGTATTCACGTGTGGCGCACTGGACCGTTAGGCTAGACCTGCCGGTCCCCGCGTGGGAGTAGCCGGGTGACGCGGGGCAACCTCAGCGCCTGCACTGGACTCTAATAAAGTTGTACTCTCTCTCGCTGTCACGTGTGGTGACTTTCTGGCTGCAACCAACAAGTTGGCAATATGCCGTCGCTCATCGAACTACAATAGAAGAAAATACATATTCTGCCGGTAAATCGAAACGAAGCGTACGCGCACAAAGAAGACAGTGGTGGGTTCAGGGCACTGAAAGGCCTTCGATCGATGAAATCGATAAGAGCTCATTTATTATGCACACATTATTGAGAGTAACCCGCGCACGCCTCCCAGAAGAAAGGTGTAATCAATAAGGTTCACTGTTTTTTTCAGAGCAATTTTGTTGCTCTTGCAAAAATATACGCATGTGCCAATAAGAAGAGAAAATAAAAGCACGGAGAGAGAGAGAGAGAATAACTGATGCGCTACACTGACAGAGGCAGAGCGTCAGCTCAGGTTGGTGGGTCGAAAAGACAGGAAAATAGCCAAAAAACTTGAACATCAGCAATAAGTAACCAACTTGAGTCAATGGCTGCAAAAGTAGCAGAAAGTAGCCACGCATGCATGAAAACTGCAACATTTTTATTTCAACGACTAGACACGACAGCCTTCCGGCAAAAATCTTTAAAAGATCCCACGCCTTGCGGGAATCGGTTTCCTGCGATGAAGTCAGCGAGTAGTTCTATGCTGCATTTTTTTTTTTTTGCTTTGAGCAATGCGTTACGAGGTGGATCGACGTGTTTTTGGAAGTGTGGTAGTTGTGTGCACATCGTGGGCTAACCAGGCACGCCGACAACATTGCCGTTTAAAGGGTAACTTATGGCCTGACGTAACGTCAGCACTCACGTTAGAGCACATACTTCACTAAAGGAAGTACACATTGCGGTGCGATGATGTCAATATCATACGTAACCTTCGTTAGCGTGTTCCTCCGGGGCCGAGTAACGCTTTTGTATAGCTTGCCCAATCATAGGAATACAAATGTAACGTTTATTAGACTGCTATAAAAGTGGAGCCAGCACTGGAACCACAGACGTTAATCTGACATGATGCCTGTATCATAGGAGTACATATGTAGTGTTTATTGCTTTCTTGTAAAATTAGATAGCCAGCACCACAACCCCAATTAACGTTGCACCGATGTTACGCCTCCATAGGCTGTTTTTCCAAACCAGTTTATAGACCTGGCGTGGCTTTGCGGTAGAATACCTGATTGCCACGCATAATGCTTGGCTTCGATTCCTGCTGGGATCTTAATTTTTATTCTTTGCATTCGACGGGTCAACGCTGCCGATATCGGTTTTTCTTAAAACTCTGGCATTTGGGTAGATATAAACTGTCAATCACCTGTGGCACATACCGTACACCGCGACCCGTGGTAAGCGGGTATGTGCCACACGTGTCTGGAGGAAAGGGTTTGACGATGTACGCGACAAGATTTCTACTTTATTCATGTCATTACCAGACAGTCATATTGTCAAATCCCCTTACCCTCCCATGCCAATTTTGGCCTACATCGAGTTAAGGAGGCGATCACGAGAGGACCCAAACGTAGGAGGCATAGATGGATATGTTGATACAAACGCTCAAAGTTGCTAGGGTTTGCTAAGAAATGCCTTGCATTTAATAAGTACAGCACGAACACTTCAAAATAAGATTGATGGGATTGGAGCATACACGGTTGATTCTAATTAGGAGTCATTTCGTGCAAGATGACGATATTTCTTGCGCTGCTTGAAAAATGACCCTCTCCTCACGCGTCTTGCGTGACTTTTGTTTAGAGGACAATAAGTAAGAACCTTGTGGCGACAATAAAAATGAGTACGGCATGAGTGCGTTGAAGATCCCAGTTGCTGGAATTGAACGATAAATTGTAGTCACTGTCGCAATCATTTCTTGCGCGATGTCGAAGTACGAGCAGTTAATGTTCCTCAGTCCCAGTAAGTACCTAATGCTAAGAAATGGCGCAAGCAGTTTGTAGCATTGCTAAAACGGCTGCTTGGGCGAGTTGGTTCATGATTAAGATAGATTTACCAGCGCAAAAAAGACAGGACATTTAGGAAGGACACACACACATAGCGCTGCTTCGCTATGTGTGTGTGCCCTTCCTAAATGTCCTGTCTTTTATGCGCTGGTAAATCAATCTTAGTTTGTAGCATATCCGATTTCTAATGCCGATGTGCGCCTAACGCCTTAGATGCGAACCCCTTTCGGGGCTTCGCATCTAAGGCGTTTAAATCGCATCTACCGATTACTATTTAAACGCGTTCGGAAATGTGTCCTTTTCAAAATGACCCTCATGTGACGGTTCACCCCGAGTCCCAGCCCAGCGTCTAAAAGCCTTTTGTATTGTGTAAAGCAAGCGCCAAATTCAATTTTTGGGAGCTTGAAACACTCCTTGGCCACCCTATTTTGACGCCGCATACTCGAACGGCAACAGAGACGTCACCAGATATTGATCATACTGCTTAAATTAAGGAAACAGGAAATGTAGCCAAGTACACAAGACGTTTTTCCTGTCGCCACCGACCTCGAAAAGTAGCCACATTGGCGCACAGTAGCCAAAACTGGCAAACCTGCGTCAGCTCTCAGTCGACACTAGCGCGAGAAGCATTCGTAGCAGAGTTTCTCTCAAAAAATACTAGAGAAAACTCAAAAGTCAAGATGAGAGCCGACAGATGGAAACAAGGAGTGGGATAGGTTGAACAAACAGGAGCAAGTGCCTCAGACAGGCTGACCGACGTTTCGATAGAAGGACGTATCTTTGTCAAAGGCGCGTTCTCATCCTTGGCGTGTTAGTTTTAAGGGGGTTAAGAGAAAACTCAAGCACTTGTGCCAATATATTGCAACATGCGGGTATGGTTTTCTAGCTTTCGCTAGAATGATGGTCCTTGGATTGGTCTAGGCTTCGTGTTGTGTAGCTTTAAACGGGCTTAGGACTTGGAAAACTGGCAATTTTCGACAAATCATTGCGTTACAACTGGAACAACGTGCAATGAATACGAATACGCGCACATAAACATTGTCACTTTTTATGAAATACTAGGTGCGTAGAAAAAAAAACTGAGTGCGTAGTACGCTTACAAAGATGAGCCGTAAAGCATACTTTACACGATAAGCGTTCGTAGCCTCAACCATTACGGTTAAACAACTGTATTTTTGAGTATTTATTTCGGCTTGTTCCTTAAGGGACAAGAAGAGAGTAGAGTGGGTCAGGGAACAAAAGGTTGTTAAGGACCTCTTAGTCGAAATCAAGAAGAAATGGGCATGGGCAGGGCACGTAGCGCATAGGCAAGATAACCGCTGGTCATTAAGGGTAACAGACTGGACTTCAAGAGAAGGCAAAGGCGCGAGGGGGAGACAGAGAGACAGAGAGGGATAATAAAACGAGAGAAAGGCAGGGAGGTCAGCCGGAATTGTAGCATCCGGTTTGCTACCCTACACTAAGGGGAGGGGGAAAGGGAAAGAAAGATAGAGGGAGACAGAAATTAGGAGGGCAGATGAGATTAAGAAGTTTGCGTGTATAACAGGGCCGGGTTGATTGGCGGAACACGGAAGAGGCCTTTGCCCTGCAGTGGGCGCAGACAGGCTGATTATTATTGAATCAGTGAATCAGGCTGGCTTGCTAGTTTTTAAAATGTGAGTTTTCTCGTTTCTTTTTTGTTTTTGTTCTTTTTTATGAGGTCAATGCAGGAACCTAAATCTAAAATGTGCGGTAGGGAACATGCGTGCGAAATATCTCACGGTTGCTTTTTGCTTGATTTGGCGATATAATGCGTTCTCTTTAATACAAGTCGTGGTCACAGCTATTTTTATTAGTTTTCTGCACCAGCCATTACCTGTTGCAGATATTGCTAAAATTGATGTAAGAGTATCAATATTGGTGGTCAGTTTCTCTGGGGTTCACGAAAATGCCCTTTTGTATTTTGTTTACTACAACAGTTCAATGAGCCATGACATTATACCATTATACCAGCAAGTCGAAACAAAACACCATCTTTCACTCATTTTAATATCGCGGCTCGCGCGAAACAAACAGCCAGACGCCGCTGTGAACAAAACCACATTACTGTCGTCATTGAGTGGCTAGACCTTCACGCTTTTCAACGTTCCTTTCTTGACAAGTCAGCTTAAAAATCCATGGTTTGGCACATGGTTATTCAAATACGACCAAGCCAAAAAGCTTTGTGTATCTTCGGAAAACGTATATTTCATTATAGAGCCGGCACTTCGTGAAGGCATAAAACATGAATAATTATTACAACCAAAATTTGTAAATAATTTTGAAAGCAGTATGCACAGTTGGGTAAGCCATTTTCTAACCCTCAATTTTTGTGAATGTTTAAGACTGTACCAGCACCTCACAATGCTGCTGCATGATGCAGGAGAGAGGTGACATTTACTTGAGAAGTGTTTCTAAGAGTCTCAACAAAGTCTCCACACAATTCAATCATTACTCACTCTTAACCTAATTCACGTAGCACAAGATGATGCCAAACTTCAGAACTGCCCTGTCGAAGCAACTAAAGTACAGAGAAGCCAGCAGTCCCCCAGACACTGACACGCGTTATGTATGTGTTTCAAACAGGCACATAATAACATAGACAAAAAACACGCACCCAGAAAATGCAGAGACACAAAGCAAAAAAAAAAGCAACAATATCTCCCATGCTTGCGTAAAATAATAGCGCTCACTTGCAGATTACAAATTGATCATCGAAAGGTAAACATGGGAAGTCGATTAATGCCTTTTAGTATATGAAACATACATCGCAATGATTCGAGTTTAATTGCTCTCCATTTGTTCTTATCAGCTTCGCTGAGCTGAACAATTCCATTACAAAGTGGACACAGTCATGCTGCACTGTCCTGATAGCCAGTGATAGCGGGAAATCGGGGAGCGTTGCAGTTCGTTCGATTGACCACCCATGCGCACGACCCAGAGAACCAATCGTACCATAGGGGTTCATTCTATCAATGGCTTCGGAAACGAACAGGCCACTCTTTCGTATAAGTCAGTCGGGTAGGAAACTACGATTGCATAAACCAGAGAGGGAGCCAATGTCAAATATAGCCTATTGTAATGGCGTCGTGTATAGGTTGCACTTCTGTATGTAAGAGCCTATTACGATCGAAAAGTGGGTCACTGAGTAAAGTCATCCTAAATGACGAAAGCGTGCTCGTTGAGCGGATGACAAGTTGGAAACCCTATCCCGTGCATGCTTTCAGGTTTTTCTGGGCACTAAATTGATGACTGCCACTCACTCTCTTCATACACAAAGATAGGTTCGATTTTTCATTCTTATTTATTTATTTATTTATTTGTATTTGGATTCAATCGTGTAAGCGGCAAGATGGCGCTGCTATATTCAGCTGACTTTGTCGCGCTTTGTCTAACGGTGTGCGCAAAACGTAAACACAAACGTAGCTCTCAGTTTTTGTATCCTATATAAAAGGTAACATCCGAGAAGGCACGAAAACTTCGCCGTTTATTTCGTCTAAAGCTTAAAACATTCCTCTATGTATTTCCTGCTAGGGAAAAACGCAACATGCTTGCGACACTGACGTTTCACGGCCAACGACGCAGCCTGTCCTACGGGTTAACCACACGCAGGTGCCTAAACTTTAGCAACAAGTGAACTCAACGTGTTATTTAATAGCATTGATTGATTCTTATAGTCCTCGCGTTTTTCTGCTCATGGCAACGTAACTGAAGCATACAAAAGGTCGCCGCGTCTGCTTACTTTTGCTCACTCATTCAGGTTCCTCTCAGCCAAAATCTCAGGTTTTATTTCTCTTTTAATCTAAAGAAACAGAAAATACAAACAGCTGATCAAACTTCGATCACAGCATCTGTAATCTCAGCCCCGAGCTGCCTATTGAAGCGGAGGCTACTAACGTTAGTCCCGGCACCTTCGCGTCACTCGGAATACGCGTGCAGTGCTCGCGGATTGAAACGTGAAAACCAGGGGATACGTAATGCACGCACTTTCGTTTCAAGCGTCCACAGTTCGTGTCATATCGGCGCAATTCCAACTCGAACACTTACATCAGAGCTAACATTACCTTCAGCGATCAGATTTGCAGCGACATGACGCGGTTATCACGAGCAGTTGCTCAAAGCAGTAGTTATAATAAAGAAACGATGTCGCATTTCAGTTCGTGAGTACTGTACACATCCATGTCTATTGCGAGTTTGATTATGCCCCCTCTGAATGTAGCGCGAGAAGGGTGGGGGGGGGGGCATACACTTTTGTTAGCTGTCATTGACTCAACTCCTGAAACTCATGACGGGCACGCTGCCAACGTGCTTCTTGCCTCCTAATGGAAAGCGAACGGTGCTCTGACCCGGAAAGCTCTCGCGGCTTATTGATCATGACAGAAAAATGAGCTCGGCTGTAGGAATACTTTCCTTCCTTCCCTACCGCTTTCACTTAGTGACAATTTTGTATCCACTCTAACTAGACAGAATCACGCCTTAATTGTTCCAGCACTCATCAAAAAAGCCTTCAGTGAGCGTCAACGCTATTGGCGGAAATGCTTTCGTTGAGACGCTCCTTGTTTTCTCCGCTCGCAGGCCAGGTTGTCGACGGAATAGGTCGTGACAGCTCAAAAGAAGGACGACGACATCAGAAATGTAGTAAAAGTAGTGTGCTCTGTAAGGGCTGATCAACTTCTGGTATGCATATTACTATAGAGTTTGTATTGCCTCACTTTCTATGACACGCCAAAGGCTGCGGTCGATGATGGCACTTGCATCAGTAAAGGCTTCTATGCCTGAAATCAAGATACGCTCAGTCCGTACAATATGTACTGTATATACAGTAATTGCAAGCCTTCGGTAGGCGCCAGGACTCGACTATCTACAATGGAACGTGACACGCCTGAGATCCTGCATCTAGTACTATGGAACGCAGCAGTGTTGTTTAAGTTCGCGAGAATTTTTTGCATGCTCACTTCTTTCTATCTTCCTATTCATTCATGCCTTAATCCCCTTCCCCCAGCGTAGGATAGCAAACCGGACGCGCGTCTGGGTGACCTTCTGGCCTTTTCTTCCTCTTCCTACTATGCAACAAGAAATTCTGGAAGTACAGTAAGCCGTGTTGTCGGCACTGTGTCCTTGAAGTGGGCTCAAGCATGGCTGCTTGGCAACGGCGGCCACGTCGTTCGAATAGCTATTCCTTGCTGTGTTTTATTTCGCCATTTTGATAGAATCCACAAGATCGATATACATCGGTCGCAAAATCTGCACCGGGAAACCTATTGCCAGTGACATCATAGAATTGCCCCACCGAATTGCCCGCGATTAAAGCGTGACTAACTGCGATGGGAACAAACGACAGAAAAGAAGAAATTTATAGACAAAATTGTATGGAAATTATTAAGCGAAACATCGTTCAAATAAAGTAACAACTCCCTTTTAGTCAATTGCGGTGTTGTCAAGAAGGAATTCGTTTTTGTTTTTTTTATCATTTTGTAATGTAATATTCATCTTTCGCTTTGCGATCTATAAAGGTCAATTCCTATGCCACAGTAAATGAAAAACGCGTGCAAGCAATTAATATTTTCTATATCAACTAGAATGGCGTTCCTCCCTTTAACGCAGCGTTTTAATGACATGTACGTGAATTCTCCGCATCTTTATTCAATGGAGATCAATATTCAGCATAACTAGTCCATGGCCTCCCACGGCGAATGGTTGTATGACTGCAGCCTGCTCGTTTTTGTTGCATCTGATCGCATCTGCATTCAACGTCTCCGTGATGATGATTGTATAGAAGCGGTACGCGAAGAAATGTCAAGGCGATGTTGAGTCATCTATAGATGGACTGTCAATGCACCAGGGGCACCACGAGTGGTATGTTAAAAGGATTTCAATTGGTTATGCAATATGCTGCAACACTGTCTTCTCTGCTGAGAGCCAGCACAAATACGAGCACAGAGTTCCGTATACATAGATAATGCGGCGAATAATTTTCGCATCGATAAATATATTGTGACCAATGTAAGTGCGTTAGCCTAGTGTCATTCGACCCATCCCTCTATGGGGTTTCTTCTCAAACTCTATACATGTTTTCGCGCTGTTTAACCCACCGAGCCCTCTCCCATCCACTCATTACCAAATTGTTTTCTACAAAGCTACAAACCCAACAATTACAAACCAAAAAGCGATACAAGAACTTTCTACGCATGTTGAGGGCTGAGAAGGAAATATGAGCCGCCTTTATGACGCAAAAAATTCGCTATCAGCTCAGCGCATAGTCTAATTAATGTTTCTTATCGAGTTCCCCGAACAAATAAGGCACACGAAAGAACATCAACAAGAAACGCCTAAATGTGCAGTAATGAACTGTCTGTGATAGAGTGGGATCAAATTTTGGTATTCTAGTCTTGATTCGTTTAGCAGAGCCAGTTCGCTTCTTGCACACGCGAATTTTTCTGCACTTGCTGTTCACCACGATATACGATCTCCATTAATGTTCGTCGCAACCCGGACTACGGGAAAATGAAGCGCAGAAAGAAACACCAAACACCATACATATATGTTTGCTCTGAAAACGGCACATATTCCTGCGGTAAATTTTCATGGTATTTGATATGAAACTAACTTGTGCGCGAGTACCAGTCGGCTGATGAAAGAGAAGACCAGGTGATTCGTTATAGTTGGTGTGTCCTAGATTATCGTGAACAAAAGTTACTTTGCCGCTAATGGGAGCAGATAAAAAAGCGTAAAGACGTCCCGGAAACGGGCGGGCGAAACTACGCGTACTTAGGATGAACATTTCTAAAGCAAACATGGAGAGAGAGAGAGAGAGAGAGAGAGAGAGAAAGGAAGGAGTGTAAGGGCAGACAGGTGAACCAGTACATGGGGATAAGAGAATATGGACTAGAATAAATGAGAATAATGCTTAAGTCCTTAGAAAATTCTCTTTTGTCTAAAACCAGGCAGCTGTATCTTAATCCAGAAAACCGCATTTTCGCTTTATTTGGAGTCACAGTTTGGCAACACTTGCTTTTGTCCTCCTGCAGTATTAGGCGATGTTTTATGCTCTGAAATTATTTGCGCGCTTATATTTAGAGCTTCCGAACTTTTCACACTTCCCCTGAAAACACTTGGTCGTCGCGCCATGGCATATGACTTTAACGACTAATGAAAACGTACCGAACACACGTGATGTTCTTCCCGCACTTGCAGAAAGGAGGAGATTGCGTAACATAGCACACGGACAATAAATACCTTGCGCAGCTTAGATTCCAGACAGCAGAGGCAAAACTGAGACATGAAGGAGGCCGCTACGGTATTGTGGCCATCGTGTTCGAGACAGGCACGACCTCACGTGACCTCTTGGTTTCTCCATGACCACCCCAGCGGTCCGTGTCCCGTTACACGGCGAGGCAGTGATGGATCGGGCATTGCTCACTCATCTGCCATACCGCCTGCAGTGAATGATGGATGTAGCAGGATCTTTGCAGTCGGTGCGCCGTCTGTAACATCGCTTGGGGTGCTTATATAGCGAAAGCGGTGCCAATAATGTTTCCCTCCTCCCGCACCTCCCGGCTCATTCTTGTAATAATAATAATAATAATAATAATAATAATATTAATATAATAATAATAATAATAATAATAATAATGATGATGATGATGATGATGATGACGACGATGATGATCAAATCAAATCAAACGTTTATTTAATGTGCCCAGGAACAACCGTAAGGCCTTTGTATTGGCGCACGGGAAAAAAACTAAAACAAAGGCAAACATTCATAATAAAATATCAGGGATAAAAAACGTTATAAAATTGCACATATACAACTATGCGCAGGCAGAAAAAAAAAAGAGTCAACAGTGTACTAGGCTACGTAAGTACAGTGCAAAGCTCGGAGCAGAACAACGACTGGGAGCTGTGAAAAACATCGAGCTCCAAAAAGTAAGCATTGTAAAGACGTTGTATGCTGCCAATGGTCGAATGTTCACAGAGGCAGGCGGTTGCATGAAAAGGTCTATTCTCTCTGGTCAGCTTACGTGGAATTCGGAAATTAAGACAGTTGAGCAGTACAGGGCAGGATATGATACCATGCACAAGCTTGTAAAGAAATAACAGATCAGCGCGATTTCGTCGGCAGCAAAGTGATGGCAATGATAATAATCCAGCAGCGTTAGTACGAGATCCAGAGTCATTTCTAGCGAAACGATGGTTGTAAATGCTTAGGAATTTTTTCTAGACTCGCTCAATGGCGTTGCTGCTGGAATTAGGAATGCCATTCCAGATGACAGATGCATACTCAAGTTGAGGAAGACATAGCGCGGTGTACAATTTTCGGAAGGGCACAGGAGAACGGAATTCTCTAGACATTCTGCAAACACAGCCTAGGGTGCGAAGACCCCGCAAAGTAACACGCTTAGCGTGAGCAGAAAAGTGTAAGGTGCTATCAAAAAGAACACCTAGATCATTGATCTCACAAAACCTTACACAACGACACAGAATTGACAGAATATAAAAATGGCACACTAGATATTTTACGAGTGAAACTCATTACCTTGGTTTCTGAAATATTTAGGGAGAGGTTACTGCTCCTGCACCATTCAGAAAAAGAACACAAATCAGATTGCAGCAAGCGACAATCGATAACTGAATGAATTTCCTTAAATATGATGATGATGATAATAATAATAATAATAATAATAATAATAATAATAATAATAATAATAATAATAATAATAATAATAATAATAATAATAATAATAATAATAATAATTTAGTAGTAGTATCTGGCGTTTTACAGGCCAGAACCGCGAAATGATTATTAGGCACGCCGTAGTGGAGTGCTTCGGAAATTGCGACCATCTAGTGTACTTTAACGTGCATCGACATGGAAAAGTACACGCGTCTCTAGCAGTTCGCCTCCCTCGAAAAGCGACCGCCGCGGCCGGCGACGGACCCGTGACTTTCGGGTCAGCAGCCGCGCCTCCCTCTTGTAGGTGGTAGAGGAAGGCGAGAGGGCTGGACGAGCGATATTTCTGGTAGTGTTAGGTTTGATTTGGTTTATCCAAGGCTAATTCGGCGCACAATTACCTTGGGGGACCGGACTAAAGGGTGAATATTTGTTTGACTTGGTCGTGCAACCCTTGCCCCAAAGCAGCTACAGGAAACTTTCCAGTAACCATTAGAAACAGAACACACAACAGTTCCTTCCATTCTGTATGGGTTACAAGATCAAACAGGAAGGCGAATCGATGGTACATAGATATAAAAAGAGTCTGCGTTAGAGGGGCGGCCTTAATTATTAACGAACTTGTGTGTTAACCAAGAAAACTATACGAACGTCTTGAATAGGATGAATTCTTTACAGGTCGAAGCCTAAGAAGGAGTTGGATAAGCAAAATTATTACATAGGTCTACTCTTTAGTAAATAGGAAATAACATCATACAATCCCAAAGCGATAGAAAGAAGGTGTGAAAAACAATTCCAGTTCAAGGCATCAATAATTGCAATATTTTAGATGTCCTGAGAACTATCGTATTCTTGAGCTAGCAGTTGTCTCGCAACTTTTTTATACGCTCTACATGAAGTTGCACCCTTCAGTAAACGTGGTATGATTGGAGCGCTTAATGCCTGCGAACACTGGTACAAAATTTAAGCATAGAGGTCTTTAACACAGGTCGCACTTTCGTAGAGAGGTGTCGAAGAAAACAGTGTCACTGCGCAATTAAATTTTGACACATGCTACTCAAAGGTAACTTATCCCAGACTTTAAGCCTAGACGCACTCACCGGAGCTTTACTTCGTTAAGTTATTGCACAATCGAGATAGGAAGACGAAATAACGGAGACAGGCATGAAGGCTAACTATAACAGCAAATGTACCCAGTTTCACGTCCCAGCACACTTCTTGCAGATGAAATATAATACCGGATACATCCCATCCATTACCGCTATAAACTAAGCTCTCTCGCAGGAGATATAAGAAGGCCTCTACGACTGGGCTCATCGGTTCCTCTACGGCACCCAATAGACCCATGCGCGCGGGGTGCAGGCGAATATGAATTTACCGTAGAGTCAGCGGGTGTTCGGGCGGTCATGTGCCGTCAAAAATGGCGCGAGAACAAACGGGGACGAAGAAAGGAGACACACGGTCCTTGTCCGTGTGTCTCCTTTCTTCGTCCCCGTTTGTTCTTCGTCCCCGTTTGTTCTTCGTCCCCGTTTGTTCTCGCGCAAGTACTACAATGAATTCGTTCCAACTAGGCCGGCTAGCAGTTTTGCGTCAAAAATGGTTTTGAGGCCCGAAGTAGGCGGTGCTATACAAGCATTAAATCGAAAGTTAGACCAATACAGTCTTTTGCTTAACGAGGAAGGAGGTGCTCGCCTAAGACCGAGCACGAGCTCCTGTCGAGATCTATACGATGCCACCTACTCGATATAGAGGCTATAGGATGCCGTGACAGCGAAGCAGTGGTAAATGAGAACTTATGTGTTAACGGCGGAACCAACGATACTCGGAACGCGAAACGCCGTATACCGTAGCACCTCAGGAAGGGCCGCCAAAAGCATCAATTTCGTCTTTGAAAAACAAGCCACTAGGGGGTACCCTTCATGGTCATCACTCCTCATCCTCAGCCAATTTCGGCATTCGAGAGCATGCTCACTGCCTTAATCCTGTAGTGTGAAGACGCAACACAGCCTTGTCTTCTTCTCTTTTTGTATATATTATTGTGCCTGTTGCTTGAGGTTCTCGTATCCCACTTGGCACGAAGGAGAGGTTGAGTCAGCTGCATCGGCTGCAATTCGTGGCGAAAACGCCGAGAATTTCCTTAGGCGGAACTATCGCCAGCCACGCTTTCGGGGGGCATAAGAGCGTTGCAGGAACCCATGGTGTGCTGACGAGGTCTTGGCGCGCAGATTTTCCACTTGCTTGCTTCCGGTTCCTTTTCAAAAGGGGGCTCTGTCATGCTCTTTCATTTGTGCGTTTGTGTGGGCGTTCCTGAATATCACCCATGCATGAGAAACACTCTCCGCGCTTGGAACCATACGAGCTGAGCGCAGCATAGCTGAAAATTTGGAGTGCTGTAACTATTTGGAGCGCTGTAAGCGGCGCAGGTGTCTATAATTTGCCATTTACATTAACCACATCATTCAGTGCGCGTTATCTTTTGGCATGCCACATGTTCAAACTTATGCGGATAAGACGAATAAGAAAGCTTTTTTGAGACATATTTCTTCAGTACTTAAATCAGTTTCGATTTGTTAATTCAGTCGAAATACATTGGTTCTTCCTTTTTTTAAGTGATTGTTAAGCCCATTTCGTTGAGCAATATTCTGCACATATTTCAGTTAGCACCTAAAATGCAATTATCGAAGTTTGTGCCAGGCAAAAACACAACAGATGCATGCTGCCGAAAGCTTTCACACTGATATTCCTATTGTAAGCCCTACATCTAGTTAGAAGACAATAATTAGCACACTGCCCTTACCTACCACTCCAGATGATACAGCGGGAACACTGAGCATGGTCTACCGAATTTCATCAAACATAGGTCCTATTTATCAACTTGATCTTGTTACGCAAGGTCTTGGTATAAAATTCCATTGCCAGTTAACGCGAAAGGACTTAATAGGCTTGTTGGTGATGATAAATGGTGAAACTTGTGGCGCACAAAAAAAGACACGGACAAGAAAGATTCTGTTGGAGGTAAGCTCACCGTCCAGTTATCACTGTCTTTGTCCGTGTCTATTTTTGTGCGCCACAAGTTTCACCAGTTAACGCCTTGATTAGTGGCTATTTCGTGTGTCTCTTGTGAATACAATAGGTACGGTGATTTTTTTTTTCATTCTTTATTTACAAAATACTTTACAATATACAAAAGCATTACTGGACCCATAGCCATTGGCTAGTTCCGGGTCCACAGACAGGGTATGAAATGCAGCACGCGAGCAAACAGAAACAGAAGACGTGATACATAATAGTAATATTACCATACATAACTCATACACAAATATAAATATAACATCAGTGTTCTATTATCCTTCTCGCACGCGAGCGAACAAAGCAAATACATAACAATGAGTATGACATGCACAACTTAAGCATTGACACGCACAACTTATGCAAAAATGTAAATATAAAGAAGTGTACTCTCATCGACAGTATTTTTCAAAAAAGTATTTTCTGACAGCAGACCTGAAGTTGCGGGCTTCTTTTATATGTATGGGCAGAGAATTCCAAATAAGTGCGCCGTTAAATTCCACGAGCCTTTTCCCGTACAAATTATGACATGGAGGCAGATTAAAACACTGATTAGTTGCAGCTCTTGTATTTCGTAGCGGGATCTTAAACAATGTAATTGGAAGCGGATCATTGGCATCGATAATACTATGAATGACCTCAGCAATTTTCAATTCATATAATGCATGCACTGGCAACACATGCAATGATCTGTACAAGTACGTACTGGATTGAGTACGCGTAGAAGTGATAATTCTTAATGCCTGTTTTTGCAGACGGAATACAGGATCAAGGTAAGTTGTAAAGGTGTTACCCCATGAATCAATACAATAAGATATGTGACTTTGTATAAAGGAAAAGTACAGAATGCGTAGGACAGGATATTCGAAACATTCACGAGCCTTAAGAAGAATATAACATCCGTAAGCAAGCTTGGAACAAAGGTGTTTAATGTGAGTTTTCCAGTGCATGTCTGAGTCTAAGAAAATGCCTAAATATTTATAGGAGAAAACTTGTTGTAGTTTTATACCTTGTAATGATATATCCAGTGTTTCAGTATTGAGTTTTTTCTTCCTGGAATGAAAAACTGTATACTTAGTCTTACTAAGATTAAGGGTCAGCTCATTGGATGTGAACCACTTAAAAACATTTTCTAACTCAGCATTTATTTTATCCTGTATATCAAGCAGACTGTCACCAGTAAATAGAAGAGCGGTGTCGTCAGCATACATCAAAGCCTGTGAATGCCTAAGCGTTGCAAGGAAATCATTTATGTAGAGTGAGAAAAGCATGGGTCCAAGGACGGAACCCTGTGGCACACCAGTTAGTACGGTTTGTGAAGTAGACGTATAATTTTTAAGTATTACTTGCTGTTTGCGGTTACTGAGGTAGCTTCGGAGCAAGTTGTGGATTTTGCCCCTCAACCCTAGATTGTTAATCTTGTTCAGTAATATATGATGGTCAACTGTATCGAAGGCCTTTCTAATGTCGAGATAGGCGACGACCGCAATTTTATTCTGCTGGAGAGCCGTATTCAGTAGGTGCGTAAGGGTGAAAACAGCGGAAGAAGTAGATTTCTGAGGTCTGAACCCGTGTTGGTGGGGGCTCAGTATATTGTATTTGGATATGAATTTGTTTATGTGCACCGATAGTATCTTTTCAAAAACTGTGTTGATAACGCTAGTAATCGAAATCGGCCGATAACTTGATGGATTAGAACGATCTCCGTCCTTATAGATCGGAATTACTTTTGCTATTTTAAATTCTGAAGGATATATTTCGGAATCAAGGGAGTGATTAAATAGGTGTAGGAGGGGACCAGCTAAGATGTCAATGTTGTCCTTAATTAGCTTAACAGGTATTTGGTCAAGCCCAGCTGCCTTAGGTCTTAGCCCATTAACAACTGCTATTATTTCATCCACTGTGATATCTTCAATTACCATAGTGTTCACCACAGATTGGATAGACTGCGTACATTCGGTGATTTGAGGAAGTTGGTTTGCTAGTTGCGGTCCAATATTTACAAAATACTCGTTAAATTCTTCAGCTGTATCCTGGTTAAGTACATCAGGCAATATACGCTGCTCTGAACGAAGCCCTACTGCACCTGTTACAATATTCCAAATTTTACCAGTGTTGCCCTGAGCATTAATGATAAGAGAAGAGAAGTATTCTTGCTTTCTTTTACGCAGTAGAGATACCGACAGGTTCCTGAAACGCTTAAACTGGGTCAGATAATAATTATTGGTTTTAGCACGTTTCCACTTGTCATGCCATTTTTCTTTCTCCTTCAGTATGCGTAGGATGTTGTGGAGTCATCCATGGGCATATAGGGGCAACATATCGACCCGAGGACTTGTGTGTGGTGCTCTGCAATACGGCACTCTGGAGTACTGTAAAGAAGTTTGTATATTCTTTATTGATGTCGGTATCATAGGTATCAAATAAGTTTACATGCTGCAACTTCTCACGAGCTAATCGATAGTCAATCTTTTTCTGCGGTTCATAACCAGATATGTTCGCGGTTATCTTTCCATGGATTTTAACCGCAACAAATATGGGTATGTGATCGGCTATTGGATCTAGGTAAGTTCCGGCCCATCTGTTAGATGTGATGTTCGTTAGCGCATGGTCTATTAAAGTGCTAGAATTGCCTGTGATACGGATATTTATCACGTCAAGCCAATATATTCAGGGAAATTTAATTCTACGCGTTCTTATTCCTCATTTTCCCTACCATAGGCCACTTACCATCTTATTGCATGTTAATGCATCTGTTTTTATTCTGTTCTATAGGCTGTTCAGAATGACAATCGCCGAAGAAATCTCGATGTTGCCACGCGCGCTCCTTTTTGTATTTCTATGTAACCAGTCCGTCACACGTATAACCACTGCGCTTCGCAAACCGCGTCCGAATGTCTGGGAACCTTCCAGATTATTTTAGAATCTCTGATAGGCTTGAGCGCACAAACGCGAACAGTTGAGTTTATTCTGGAGCTACCGCGGCCGCCAACGATAAGACTCGAAAGCGCGATGCCGCACGTATAAGCGCCGACGCGCCTAACCACAGACCAGATTATTGACGGCCGCCGCTCTGTTCAGTGTACAGGGTATATTGCTTGTAGTTTGAATTTTCGTTTTCCGAGCACAAGTTCGCCTAAATAAAGAGTTTCGTCTTGCACACGCCGACTGCTGCCTTTGTCAAAGTCACGACCACGTGACGATATTATTAAATTTGTGCGTTAGCGATCTACATTTTTTTAGGTTAACAGTGCACAGCAAATAAAATGCAGTTTCAAACAAACGGGTAAACACGGCAAACACAGTTTCAAAGCAGATATTCTCCGGATCTAGGAAACACACGAACACTTCGGTAACCTTAAAGTTACTGTTTGTGTGAACAAGGTTAGAACGCAGTATGCAACCAGATTAACATCAAGCGCATCTTCCTACATGTCCTAACCTGCAGCGTAAGCGGCTCTAACAATGATCCACGCTCCTTGACTCGTACAAGGATTCTTCTAAGGTGCCACAGTCTCGTATAGTAGCTCCGAGAAATAAGCACGAAGTCAGGAATCGATAGAAGACCGGAGAAACTTGAAATCTTCGTATGCCTGAACCTGTAACAGTGCTTGGAGAACAGCTTAGTGACTTGGCGTATTTTAGATCGGATTCCGTAAAATCAACGCCTGGAACGAAGGAAAAAGCGTTCAGATATTCCGTGAGCTTAATCAGATAAATAAGATATTTTCGGAGAAAACGTCCGTCAGTCGGCTTCCAGACGTTTATGTTCTTCTGGTATGTTATTAACGTGCACAAGGTTGCAAGATGAACATCGGTGCTTCCCTATTTTTCTTAGCGCCAGGCGTGAGGATAAAGATTCTGATAGTTCACTTTCATTTATCTCCGGGCAATGCGAATGAAGTCTCTCCAAGAAATGCAGTGAATGGCTCTAGCTCCTCCGTGTTCATAGCATAGAGATATTCCTACTTGTACAACACCTGTGACGCCAGTATAAGGAAGTGAATTTATAAACGCTACGGAAGCTACGTTCAAGCACTCTGGATATCCGTAAACAGCCGTCAGAATGCGCTTTCGTTTGGTTTGTGTACGTAATCAGCAGTATAACCTAAAGTTCCAACTTAGGCACACCACGGATGGTGCAGCGTAGCGTTGGTCGCTATTGAACCATTAAACCCAACTTAATTAGAATAAATCCGAACTGCTAGGCTTCATTTCGATAAAGTCGCACACGTCTGTTTCGTAGTTCTGCATCACCTTGTATCTACGACCCCTTCCTTTCATTCGATTAGCATCCCAATAAATTTTTAACACAGCATATTTGCCTTATCGTCATCAAAATACATAGTCCACTGCAGGACGAAAACCTCTCCTAACAATATGCAGTAACCCCATTCTTGCCCCACCTGGCCCTATCTGACTCCTGAATATTTCCTCATTTCGTGCCACCACATAGCGCAACGCTGTTTTCGCGTAATTTCTCTTGACACCCATTTAGCAGCTGTAAAAAGAACGCCAGACGTAAGGCGTTAGAACCGCGATATCTTTTTTTTATTGCAGACGTAGGTATAACTGATAATAAAGATAAAGCTACCTCCCTTATACCGCCTTCGAAGTTTTCCTTCCTTCCATTGTTCCTTCCTTTCTTTTCTTTCCACCTTTTATTCTGTCTTCGCTCCGTCCTTCATTCCATTCTTTCATCATATTTTGCCTCCTTTCTTCCTTCCCTTTTTTCCTCTTTCTTCATTCATTCATCCATTTTCTACTTTCCCTGTTTCCTGTTTTTTCCACCCTTCATTTATTCCTTTCTTTCTTCCTCTAATTCCCCTTTTCTTCCTTCCTTCATTCCTGTTCTTCCTGCTTTCTTCGTTCCTCTTTTTCTTTATTCATTCCTTCCTTCTTTTCTCTCTTCCTCTCTTTCCTCCTTTCATTTTCCCTCTTTATATTTCTTTATTCCTTCCTTCCATCCTTCATTCATTTCTACTTCTTTCCCGCATTGCTTCATTCCACGAATTAGGTGCACCTCTAAAGTTTCCACCTAATGAAGATCGAGATGCGGGCTCAGTGACCCAACAGTGCTTGAACATGCGTTCCGCGCTCGCGTCTCATTTCCGATCGCAGCCGGAGAAGAAACTGGAAGTTAACAACACAGATAAATGAAGTGAGTACCTATTGAAGAGCACCACAAGTCATGAAAAAAGTACTTCCTGGTCGGTGTACTGGTAATTTTAACATAGCAAGTACCTTTTGTAACAGATCATTTTAAAACGGCTATCTCCATTCAAATGGAATTCTGATTTTCTTCCTGTTGGAACGTTTCCTTTATGCAATAGCATTACCGCGCTCTGTTTTGTTTTGCTTTATTTATGTCTTCATTTTCTTCTTTCTTCCTTTGTTTCTGTATGTACACGACGAAAGGGAGATGAACGAATGATATGAAGGGCGTGTTACGTACAGATTTTCGCACGACATTACAAAGATTCATAGGGCATACCAAGCTGAATTGTGGTGCTTGCCCGGTGATGGCAAGTAATGCAGTGGTGCGTGTAATAAAAATTAATGTTCTTCCTCCTCGCAAGCAACACCTGCTCTTAATAAGCAAGAAAAAGAGGTCTCCCAGGCTCACAACGTCGCCGCACTGGGATTAAGACGCCGCAGGAGTGTCTTCGCGTCATGTTTTTATTATGAAGCTACGTGTGTGCATATTAATTCGAGTCGCTTGCCTTTGAGAATGTTCCACCATCCTAGGCAATTTCACAGAATGTTAGAACGCGGAACTTCGGCAGATTCTGCATGACAGTGCTAATTGACATATTCTTTTAGAAGGCAAAAAACACCAGGCCTGCGCGGAAAACGCAGCACAGTCACAGCGGAAGCTCGAAGAGCGGCATTTCTAGAGCCCGTTATAAACTCTCTTGTGGCTACTAATACAGCTACACTAGCAACGTACCCACTACGCCACAAATCATAATTTTTGTGAAGTTGGGAAATCCCACAACGACATTACTCGTCATTCTGCGGAGAAGCGATGTACCATCTGTACGGCATTATGTTCACTTTGTTGATGCTGTGGCTAATGACGATGAAAAGAGAGAAAGAGAAAGGTTAAGTGAAAGGCAGGGAGGTTAACCAGAAGTTTTTCGGTTTGTTACCCTGCACTGAGAAAGGGGTGAGGGGGATAGAAAGGTAAGGAAGGAAAAAGGAGTAAAAAAACGCACACACACACTCAAGCACGGAAACATCATAGTCGTTTAGCGAGGTCGGTTGAGCGGAGAAACTTCAGCAGCGCCTTCGTCGCTTTCTGGTTGGACGCTAGAACGTTCCGGCACTCCAATATTGATTGTTCAGAAAGCGGCTGGTCATCGAGGCGTGCTAGCGTTGCTGAGAGCTGCTGTCTTTGGAAGCTTTAGTGAGGACGATGACACAGGACGTGCGCAATGATTTCCTCGCTGCCACAGTGAGCACATGCCGCACTGTCTGCCATTCCGATTCGGTAAGCAAAGCTGTTCGTGAAAGACACCCCAAGCCATAGGCGGCAGAGAACTGTTGCTTCGGATCGGGATAGTCCGGACGGAATTTGAAGTTGAAGTGACGGATCCAGACGGTGAAGGCGGGTATGCAGAAAACCGGACGTATTCCACATTGAATGCGTTAGATCACATGCGAGAGAGCGAATCTTTGATGCTGCATTGGTTCGTGATAATGGAATGCCTTCCTGCACGCCACCTTCATGAGCATTCTTTGCAGAATTATTGACATGTTCGTTGCCGTCGATGCCACAGTGGCCTGGAAGCCACCGAAAAGTTATGTCATGCCCTTTGTCTCCTCATTGCTGATAGGTTTGTCTTATGAATTATGACTGAGCCTCTTGTAATAGGTTGGAAGCTTCAAAGGACCCAATAGTTGCGTACTTCGCATTGTGTGACGCCCGGTCGTTATTCCACTCTCCCACCACGCTTTATAACATACGCTAACGTGAGAAAGAGATAGAGAGAGGGAATTAACTTTATTAAGACCCTGATGTAATGGGTTGGAAGTATTCAACAACGCACTCGTTGCGCAATTCGCATTGTCTGACGCCTGGATACAGAATTCGCGTTGTGTGACACTTGGATGTTATTTTACTCTTCTACCACGCTACATTACATATGTTAGTGTGGTTCCTTCCCGACATGAAGCCTGTATAGGGTCTTTTTGCAACGCAGTTTCAAGCACTGGCATGGCTCTGAGATAGAATACTGGGCTCCCACGCAGAGGGCCAAGGTTCGAACTCGTTCCATCCTCGAAATTTTTCCTTATTTCGAGCGATAGAGGTTACGGACACCGGCGGCGGCGGACAACTACGGCGCCAAAAACGGCCCTTGTTGTGATCTCATAACAGCTTTCGCTGTAAAACCGTTTAGTTCCGTATATCTCTGGAACGCTGCAGTTACGCTTTACACCGCGCATACAAGTCAGCTGACAAAACATGAAATCGCAGAACATGGACACAGTCTTGTGTGGTTATTGTATGTCCAATTTATCCTTCCTAATATGTTTGTTCAGTATTATTGTTTTCTTAGGTTCTTCATATTGATACCAGACAGCGTGGCTGTATGAAAGAGGAAGACGACGTCGCTTGCTGGTTGTTGCTGGACTGTCGCCATCTTGTCCACCCTGCGCTGTGTATTGTGAATAGTTATTAAACAAGCTACCTGTAACATTATTGGTGGAGGTGGACGATTCCCGTACCTCCATGGAAACGCGCAGCGGTCGCAACACCGGCGACCCCTCACCGACTTCGCCTCCCGGAGCTTCATCACCGCCGACCCCTTCAGCCCCAGCCACAACCTACGTCACGTTCTCGCCTCCCCGCGATCCAGGCACTTTCTCCGGAGATGGTACTACCGACATTGACGCCTGGCTGAACCGGTACGAGCGCGTCAGTGCTACGCACCGCTGGGATCGCACACTCATGCTCGCTAACGTTCTTTTCTACCTCGACGGCACTCCGCGGACATGGTTTGAAACCCACGAAGAAGAAATAACGAGCTGGGATCTCTTCAAAGAGAAGATCCGCGATCTTTTCGGCGATTCATCTGGCCGTCAGCTCGCTGCAATGAAGGCTCTCGCCACGCGTGCCCAGACTTCGACTGAGTCCTACGTTTCCTATATTCTTGACGTCCTGCCTCTTTGTAGCAAGGCCGACCAGCGCATGTCGGAAGACGAGAAAGTTAATCACGTGCTGAAAGGTATTGCCGACGACGCCTCCCATCTGCTGGTTTTTAACAACATCGCGAGCATCGACACGATCCTTAAAGAATGCCGCCGTCTAGAACAGGCTAAAGCCCGCCGCGTACCTCAAAGCATCACGCGCCTTCCGAACACAGCGCCTACTTCCTCTTGTGAAGACGTCTTCCGCCAGGCCCCTCGACGTGACAACCTCACCCGCATCATTCGTCGAGAAGTCGAGGCAGCGCAACCGGTGGTCACTCCATTCTCAACGCCTGACCCTTCCCCGACAACGGTTTCCTTGATCCAGGCAGTCGTCCGTCAAGAATTATCGAACTTCGGCCTAAATCCTGCTCCACCTGTATACTCTGCTGAGCCTTTTTATCGTCGGCCGTCCGCTCCTCGACTTGCTTCCAACTATTCTCGACAACGCAACCCGTCCGAATGGCGTACCTTTGACGACAAGCCCATCTGTTTTAACTGCCAACGCGTAGGTCATATCGCTCGCTATTGCCGCAACCACTGCGCTCCACCGGCACACTATTGGTCTCCAAACCAGGCCAGTTCTGTCAACCAGTCGTCCTCAACACTTGCATCTTCTATGCCGACCACATTCTCTGCTCCTGCCACACCTCTGACCAGACCTCGCTACGACCGCTCACCATCGCCTGCTCGCCGTCAATCTCGCTCGCCCCAACAATCTCGCCGTGCTGCCTCTCCGACCTATTCGCAGCGCCTCCGACCGGAAAACTAGGCAGTGCAGCTTCTGGAGGTGGAGCTGCATTGACGACCTCAGCAAGACATCCTCGTTTGACGTTAACGACCAACCGGAATCTTTTGGACGTTACTGTGGACAATGTTCCTGTGAGCGCGTTAATTGATACTGGGGCGCATGTGTCCATTATGAGTGCTGCTCTTCGCCACCGACTTAAGAAAGTTGTCACGCCCGCCCTAAACCGAGCCGTACGAGTCGCCGACGGGGGAACTGCCGCTATTATTGGCATGTGCTCTGCCCGGGTCACTATTGAAGATAGAAGCACTGTCGTTCTCTTTGCCGTTATCGAACATTGCCCTCATGAACTCATTCTCGGTATGGATTTTCTAGCCACTCACTCTGCCCTCATAGACTGTTCAGCCGGCTCTCTTCACCTTGATTTGCCTCTCCTTTCCGATCCGACCGACCCACCTCAAAGTCGTCTCAGCTGCACCGATTTCATACGCCTCCCGCCGAACTCCGTTACACACGTCGACTTATCCTGCACGCCACCTGTACCTGACGGCGATTACATGGTTGCACCGCTTGCTGCCGTGAAGCTTACGCGTGGTGTCGCTGTTCCGCACACGATTCTAACAATTACGGGAAACCGCACTTGCCTTCCCCTTGTCAATTTCGCACTGACGGCACAGGTACTCCCCCAGGGTATCTCTCTGGCCCAAATTACCCCTCTTCAGGACCACCATGTCGAGCCCTTCAGAGTGGATGATTGCTGCAGCTCAGCCCGTGGGTCAACTACATCATCTTCCTCGGGCGTCGACATTAAACGGATGGTTTCATCAGACCTCACGTCAGATCAAGCTGAAGCTCTCTACCACGTTCTGGAGTGCTATCGCGACATTTTTGATTTTGCCAGTACATCCTTAAGCCAAACGACCGTCGTTACGCATCGCATCAATACTGGCGATGCGAATCCAATTCACAGGCGTCCCTATCGTGTTTCCGCGTCGGAGCGTACAGTAATACAGCAGGAAGTCCAGAAGATGCTCACGAAAGACATTATCGAGCCCTCGTGCAGCCCCTGGGCTTCTCCCGTCGTCCTTGTCAAAAAGAAGGATGGAACATGGCGCTTTTGTGTAGATTATCGGCACCTCAACAAGATTACAAAAAAAGATGTTTATCCTTTGCCCCGCATCGACGACGCCCTAGACTGCCTATATGGTGCTACTTATTTTTCAACTATCGACCTTCGGTCTGGTTACTGGCAGATAGCCGTCGATGAGATGGACCGCGAGAAGACCGCATTCGTCACTCCTGATGGTCTTTATCAGTTCAAGGTGATGCCCTTCGGTCTCTGTAATGCGCCGGCCACCTTCGAAAGAATGATGGACTCATTGCTCCAAGGGTTCAAATGGTCCACCTGCTTGTGTTATCTCGACGACGTTATTGTTTTTCCCCCACATTCGACTCGCATCTCGATCGTTTAGAGGCAATTCTTGACGTTTTCCGTAGAGCCGGACTGCAATTGAACTCCTCCAAATGCCACTTTGCTCGTCGTCAAATCACCGTGCTTGGCCACCTCGTCGATGCCACAGGCGTGCGCCCAGATCCTGAGAAAATTCGCGCCGTTACAAACTTTCCTGTTCCGAGGTCCCCAAAGGATGTTCGAAGTTTTGTGGGGCTGTGCTCCTATTTCCGACGCTTTGTTAAGGACTTTGCGACCATTGCACGCCCCCTCACCGACCTCTTGAAGAAAGACGCCCCTTTTTACTGGGGCCCTGATCAAGCCTCATCCTTTTCTCAACTTACGACCCTGCTTACCACTCCGCCAGTCTTGGCCCACTTTGACCCATCAGCTTCAACCGAGGTCCGCACTGACGCCAGTGGGCACGGCATAGGAGCAATGTTACTGCAACACCAACGTGGACACGACCGTGTTATAGCCTATGCAAGCCGACTGCTATCTCCCGCAGAGCGTAACTATTCAATCACAGAGCGCGAGTGCCTCGCTCTTGTGTGGGCCGTCGCAAAGTTTCGTCCATACTTATACGGGCGCCCATTCCGTGTCGTCACCGATCATCACGCGCTCTGCTGGCTAGCCTCACTCAAGGATCCCACAGGACGACTTGCTCGCTGGGCGCTACGCCTGCAAGAATACACGTTCTCTGTAACGTATAAAACAGGGCGATTGCATCAGGATGCGGATTGTTTATCCCGCTACCCTGTGGAGGAAGCAGCCGATACTGACACCATCGCAGACGTTTTTTCTGTGTCGCAGCTGCTCAAAATTGGCGAAGAGCAACGCCGGGATGCATCTTTACGAGCCATCATTGACCAACTTGAGTCAGCACCTCGTCACGCGCCTCTACGAATGTATCTCGTCAAAGACGGGATCCTATACCGCCACAACCTCCATCCACTCGGCTCCGACTTACTTCCCGTCATACCGGCACATCTGCGTTCGACTGTCCTTCACCAACTTCATGACGCTCCCTTGGCGGGCCACTTGGGCGTTTCCCGCACATACGACCGTGTACGTCGTTGGTTTTTTTGGCCTGGACTTGCCCGTTCTGTTCGACGCTATGTCGCCGCTTGTGAGCCCTGCCAGCGCCGCAAAAAGCCGTCTGCCCTTCCAGCGGGCTGCCTTCAGCCGATCGAGGTTCCCGCTGAACCTTTTTTTCGAGTCGGTCTCGACCTGCTTGGCCCTTTCCCACTCTCCAGCTCCGGAAATAAATGGATTGCTGTCGCCACAGACTACGCGACGCGGTACGCTATCGCACGAGCACTTCCGACGAGTTGCGCTACCGACGTTGCGGACTTTCTGTTGTACGACATAATTTTAGTGCACGGAGCCCCACGCCAACTTCTCACTGACCGTGGCCACACCTTCCTCTCAGCTGTCGTTGAAGAAATCCCGCGGTCTTGCAATACCAAGCACAAGTTTGCAACTTCGTACCATCCACAGACAAACGGTCTCACGGAGCGGTCTCAACAGGACCATAACCGACATGCTCGCGAAATACGTTGCGGCTGATCACCAGGACTGGGACATTCATTTGCCATATGTGACGTTCGCCTACAATTCCTCGCGTCACGACACTGCCGGCTACTCGCCATTCTATCTCCTATACGGACGAGAACCCGCGCTACCCTTGGACACTTTGCTGCCCTCCGCCACCGAATATGCCGCCGAAGCCATCGCCCGCGCCGACCACGCGCGCCAACTCGCCCGTAACCGCCTAGAAGCTTCGCAGGAGCACCAAAGACAGCTCTATGATTGTCGTCATAGAGACGTGCACTTTTCCCCGGGTTCTCTTGTGCTTCTCTGGTCACCCACTCGGCGTGTGGGGCTTTCTGAGAAACTGCTGTCACGGTACACTGGACCATACCGTGTCGTTCGCCAGGTGACTGACGTCACTTATGAGATCATCCCCGCCGATCCAACGACGTCATCGTCAGCTACGAGCGACATCGTTCACGTGTCTCGGCTCAAGTCTTATTACCCTCCTTCGACCACATCTGTGTAGATTAAGCACCGAGACGGTGCTTCTACCGCCGGGGGGTTATGATACCAGACAGCGTGGCAGTATGAAAGAGGAAGACGACGTCGCTTGCTGGTTGTTGCTGGACTGTCGCCATCTTGTCCACCCTGCGCTGTGCATTGTGAATAGTTATTAAACAAGCTACCTGTAACAATATATTCATCCGGTCTCGTATTTCCAACTGCTCTTGTATAGAACGGGTAACATAAAAAAATGTCACTTTCTAAATAAATAAAACACTGATCAGGCCAGAAGCCACCTTCAAGAAATAAATGAACAAGGTATATAGGATACTATATGCATGCGACACACAATGGACAGCCTGGAATCCCAGACGGCAATGTACCAGCATTTCTTTCCGATTCCCCATCGAAATTCACGAAACGCTAGAAGATCAAATACCGCCCACTACACCTCAATGTAAAATGCACGGGTTTCTGCAGACGGAGCCTATGATAAACCGTGGGCTGCCAGCAACGTTAAGGCGTAGCGCCCCATATCCTGCCGTATATCGCATATGCAGCTCGTTGCCGAAAAGAAAGATAAATACTGCCACCTTCGTCGTATCTTTTCCGTGTTTTCTCTTCGCTAATTCAGGATTTTCTTTTTTTACTGCGCCCCTCGTTCCTGTACATACTGATACGTCCGCACGCCAGCACACGTAAGCGTGCATGAACACACGACGACAACGAGGAGCCGGACACCAGCTTCCTTTCCTCCGTAGATCACAATCCACGGAAGCCTATTTGTATGCCCATCGTCGCTTTCAATTGTCGTTGTTCTAGCTTTTCTTTGTTCTTTTGCTCAACTGGATTCCCTTTTTTGTCAAAGCACGACGGGTTGACTGCACTCGTTTGAACGAAATGCCTCTCCATCGTCGCTGGATATCGCGCTACATCTCCTTTGGCGCCAGAGCCGCCGCTGTCGTCGTATCAAGCTCACAGCAGCACCCTGCCTTGCTGTTCCGTGCTGCCGAAACGGGCCACGCGGTCAGAAAACAATGATTGCTTTCGCCCTGACAAGCCATGAAAAATAGAGGGGCCCGCCACACAGGGCTCAGCAGCGGCGTCCGATGTTGTATGAAGTGGGAAGAATACGAAATTGACACCGTACGCGATTGGAGAAGCCTATGCGTGCTGCAGATAGGTCAGACGGGCGTGGCTTCATGTACCGTGCTCGCTCGATGTACATGCATAGACTAACACTAGAAACCATTGATGAGCACCTATATTCATTCAATAAGAACTCGAAACACAGTCGAGCCGCCCTGAAGGTTTGACACTTAGGGCAAAAAGGGAAATAGTAAATAAAGTACAACGAAAACGAAACTGTTTTACTAGGTCCGCGCATGCGGTCGCTGTGCTACTGCAAAGGGCGTGTAAACGAGGGTGAATAGGGAGAGAGGAAAATAGAACGGAATCTAAAAATCTTAACCGCATTCTCGTGCGGTTTGGTACCTTACGCGAAGCGAAGGACTTCAGGAGATCAAAAGAAAGAATAGAAAACATTGAGAGGGCCGCTTCATCGGGCGGAGAACATCGAACCTACACAGCCAATCACTCCGGTCTGGCAATTTTAGCAACGACATTAGTGTATGCAGCAAGATGGCGAGTTGGGCTAGTTGGTTTACGTTCATCCTTGGAAAATTAGGTTGAAGAGCCCAGAAAGAACGTGGACAGTAGAAGTGGATAGGACAGAGCCAACAGTAAGCGCTGTCCTGTCCACTTCTACTGTCGACGTTTTTTCAGTGCGCTTCAACCTAATTTTCCAAGGATGATTTCTGTATGCATCAGTAATTGCGCACGTGTTTTCTCAGTTCAACATTGTGTGCGATGCTCCTGATATTAATAAGTTTTAGAATTGGATACGCAAAGCTTTGTGTTAGCATTTGTCACCACTGCGCATGCGCCATATGCTATCCCCTTGGGTATCCACGCTAAGTCATGAAAATAGCATACTTACCCAGTGAACGCTATTGTTCCGTACCCTGTTCTAAAACCGCCTATTGTTGGTGATGCTCTGCATTACATCAGCGATCTAAAACACCTTTCGCAGAACACTAACCCTGCTAACGCTTTCAATGCTTCGCCTTCGGACACCACTTTCGTTTCCTCTATTTTCCTTCATAAAGAAATTCAAGAGTTTAATTGACCTTTGAACAACGATGCATGCATGAGCTGCCATTCCTCGGTAGCATTTATTGAGGTCATTGATGCACAATTGTGGTAAACGTGGAAAATCGTGCGGTAACGCAAAAACAACCATCACTAAACCTCCAAAAGCATGCACGAGCTGCCATTCCTCGGTAGCATTTATTGAGGTCATTGATGCACAATTGTGGTAAACGTGGAAAATCGTGCGGTAACGCAAAAACAACCATCACTAAACCTCCAAAAGCATGCACTCAAGTTATACACTCAAGAGAACGTCGAATTTAATAAATTGTTGCATGAAGCCATAAACAGACACACCATCTGATGAGCACTCTTCAATGACCACCAATCCACGAAACCCAGCAAACAAGTAAATTTCGACAACTTCAATACGGAAAAGACCGCATCCCGTACATTGGTCTCGTGTTTATGTTAGCGACCACTCCGGTTTTCTTTCTTTGTTTTCGAACTACTAAGAAATCAGACTTCAGTGCAAGAGAGAGGGAGAGAACCGCAATGGAAAGGCAGGGACGGTAACCACGTTCTGTCTTGGATGGCTAACCTACACGTGGGGTGGTATAAAGGAAGAAGGGAGAGAAGAAAGAACAAGGACGAGCAAACAATTTGTACAGCAGACAAACTAGACCGAATCTTGGCACCGGCTTCAATTCTGTTCATCCGCTGAAGCAGCTGCCGGACAGAGGAAAAGATGTTTGTACCCCGGCTGCGCTATGGTCGCCAATATGTTCGTGGTTGGTGTAATAATCGACATTCAGGTCTGGTTGTGTCTCCCGGTCTGGTATGAGCTGGCGATGCTCATAGCGTCACTTCTACGACGATAATACACGCAACTCACGTAAGTTCCGACAGAACAGTGCATTCTTTCCTTTCTCACTGCACACTTTCCACAGCACAGAGAGTCGTCGAATACCGCCACACAGTAATGGCCCAAAAATTCTCTGGACAGACTCCGCTCAGTGTGGCCGGTTAGTGCCAACTGAGGATGAGATGCAGTAGGTCTTGTAGTAGTAACTGGTACTCGTGAAAAGCTTGCGTTTAAGCATGCGTCCAAACACGTAATCGAACTATTCTGTTTCGAAAGTAAGCCGGTTGTTACCGATTGGACAACAACGTGTTCTAGCGTGACAAGTATGAGCTGAACGTATTCATTTAATAAATACAGCTCGAATGAGGCTGATGGTAGAAGGGAGCCTCCAGCAACACCACATCACTTATAAAGGTATCTGGCTTCCTTCAGAAAAATGAATATAAGATTTAATGGAAATATATCCACCTAGACCATGAATGTGCGCTGATTGGAAGATCACGAGAACACACACAGGACGCGTATTCAAGGTCAATATGAACCATTTTGACCCATTCGTCGCCCTATTAAGACACACACACACACACACACACACACACACACACACACACACACACACACACACACACACACACACATATATATATATATATATATATATATATATATATATATATATATATATATATATTGTTACGGGGAGAAAAAGGCGTTGAAGGTTATATTTACAAGGTATATACAGAGGACAAAGCCAGGCATACAAGATGGAGCCAAGTCCGCGCGGAATCAGGGAACGTCGTCCTCTTTCATCACGTCTCCCTCTTCATCTTCGGTAGCGCTTCGTAGCATCACCCCCGGCGGCGAAGGCACCGACCCGGTGCTTGATTGGTCCGAGTGATACCGCTTGAGTCGAGTGACGTGAACAATTTCAGGGGGTCGCGCTATGGTAGTGTCCAGAGGTTTGACTTCGTACGTGACGTCGGTGACTTGGCGCAAGACACGGTACGGACCAGAGTACGGAGAAGTCAGCTTCTCGCACAGGCCAACTCGCCGTGACGGCGTCCAAAGAAGGACAATGTCACCAGGATTGAAGTGGATATCGCGGTGGCGGGCGTCGTAGATGCGTCGTTGTTTGTCCTGCGAAGTGCTAAGACGAAGACGGGCAACCTTGCGTGCCTCTGCAGCTCTAGCGATGGCATCACGAGCGTACTCTGATGTCGTATGAAGAACGGGAGGAAGGAGCGTGTCGAAAGGCAGCGTGGGTTCTCGTCCGTAGAGGAGAAAAAATGGAGAGAAACCTGCGGTATCATGCCGAGACGTGTTGTAGGCAAACGTTACGAACGCCAGAGCTTCGTCCCAGTCACGATGATCTGGAGAAACATGCATGGCGAGCATGTCTGTTATAGTTCTGTTCAGCCGCTCAGTTAGGCCGTTGGTCTGAGGGTGATATGCTGTGGTGAACTTGTGTTTTGTAGCACAAGAGTGCAAGATGTCTTGGACTACCTTGGATAGAAAGTATCGACCCCGGTCTGTAATGAGCTGTCGAGGAGCGCCGTGACGAAGGATGACGTCTGCGAGGAGAAAGTCAGCGACGTCGGTGGCGCAACTGGTAGGGATAGCCCGTGTGATCGCGTACCGAGTGCTGTAATCTGTGGCAACAGCTATCCACTTGTTTCCACTGATGGATAGAGGAAAAGGGCCGAGGAGGTCAAGACCAACCCTGTAAAATGGTTCGGTTGGTATCTCGATGGGTTGAAGGCGCCCTGCTGGAAGGGTGGCTGGTGTTTTGCGGTGCTGACAAGGCTTGCACGAAGCAACGTAATGGCGAACGGAGCGATAAATGCCGGGCCAAAAGAAGCGATGTCGAGCACGGTCATAGGTCCTTGAGACGCCCAGATGACCAGCGGTTGGAATGTCATGCAACTGTGCGAGTACAGTCTGACGCATATGTGTGGGTATAACCAGCAGCAGGTCAGGTCCGTCAGGATGCATGTTGTGACGATATAAGATGCCATCTTGGAGCACAAACAGACGGAGAGACGGAGGAGTTGTGGGGCCACTCAGCCTGTTAATGATGTCTCTCAAGTGAGGATCACGTCGTTGCTCGTCTCCGATGTTGGCGAACGCTGAAAGTGCCAACACGAATGTAGACTCGCCGCTCTCAGGAGGATCTGGTGGGTCTACTGGATGACGCGACAAGCAATCTGCGTCCTCATGTTGGCGACCCGTCTTATAGACAACGGTGAATGAATATTCTTGCAGCCGTAAGGCCCACCGACCCAGCCGTCCAGTAGGATCCTTTAACGATGAGAGCCAGCATAAGGCATGGTGGTCGGTGACAACGGTGAACGGCCGTCCATACAAATATGGCCGAAATTTGCCCACCGCCCAGACGAGCGCGAGGCATTCGAGTTCCGTGATCGAATAATTGCGCTCCGTGGGTGACAAAAGTCGGCTAGCGTATGCAATGACACGTTCGCTACCATGCTGTTGTTGAGCCAGAACAGCACCAATGCCATGGCCGCTGGCGTCGGTACGCACTTCCGTTGGAGCGTACATATCAAAGTGGCCGAGAATCGGTGGCGACGTGAGGCGCATGGTCAGTTCTGTGAAGGCACTGGCTTGTTCAGGACCCCAGGCAAAAGTCACATCCTTCTTGAGTAGATCCGTGAGAGGGCGCGCAATGCCAGCGAAATTGCGCACAAATCTTCGAAAGTAGGAACACAGGCCTACAAAGCTGCGAACGTCGTTCGCACAGATCGGCACAGGGAAATCCTTGACTGCGCGAACTTTTTCTGGATCGGGACGAACACCAGAAGAATCGACAAGGTGTCCGAGGACAGTAAGTTGCCGGCGGCCGAAGTGGCATTTCGACGAGTTGAGCTGAAGTCCGGCCTTGCGGAACACAGAAAGAATTGTTGAGAGACGCTCGAGGTGTGTCTGAAAAGTCGGCGAAAAGATAGTGACGTCATCGAGGTAACATAAGCAGATTGACCACTTAAAACCGTGAAGGAGAGCGTCCATCATTCGTTGAAAGGTCGCGGGGGCATTGCATAACCCGAACGGCATCACTTTAAAGTGATAAAGGCCATCAGGCGTAACAAATGCGGTGTTTTCACACTCCCGCACACCAAAGAGGAAAGCACAAGCTAGTAATCATAAGATAATGAGCGTCACTGAGAAGAAATTACCCTTATTATTGTTTGTGCACAAGTCAGTACAATGGAATAAGCGCTTCACTGATTTAAAAGCGTGGTTACAATGTCAATAACTAAGCATTGCGAGACTCTCAATGTAAGGCTGTCCTGCGCCCAGCATATGCACCGTCAAAACTGAACAATCTTGTTCACGTTAAGAACAGCCTCTTTTTTTCGCACCAGATATTGCGAACTTAATTTGACAGCGAGCACCGTGTGCTTTGTCGTGGACTGAGTTTCCATCCCCTTTCCGTCAAGAGAGAGAGAGATGAGTTCTGAAAACGGCAGCAGGATGGGACATAGAAAGAAGCGACAAGAAGAAGCAAGAGAAATTACTTTTATTTCAGTTTGCCGGCAGATTGGTGAGGGGGGGGGGGCAACACCGCCTAGATGGCGGCCAGAAGCCCTTGGGCTCTGGCGGCATCCTGCTTTATTCAGCCCTGTCGGAGCGCTCGTGAGCAGGCCCAAATAACATCGCCTAGTATCACCGTTTCTTGGCAAAATTTACATTTTGCCGAATATTCTTCTGCAATATAGCGATTATATGTCACCGGAGTTGGATACATATTGGTTTGGAGGAGGCGCCATGACACCGCCTGCTGCTTATTAAGTCAGTGATGCGCGGGGTGAAAGCGGGCCCTCTCCAGTCTTTAGTGGCTAATAATCTCCGTGTAGCTAACCATCCGGTCTCCTCCCTTCCTGAGCCGTGGCGCCCCGGTGGTTCGGCTTGTGAGTCCTTAAGCAACGGTGTCCGCTGCCTCATTGCCAGAGAGGGAGGAGTGCGCAGGCGCCCAGATGATATGGACCACCAGCTTAGCGCGAAAGTTAGCCAGGATTCGTAGCGCTTCCGGCGAGATGCGCCACTTTGTGTAATTTAGGATTGCGGTTTCAGTCGAGGAAATATTAATTTAGCCGAGGTGATGTCAACCTCAACCTCTCCACAGCAAGCCGGTTAACCCTGTAAAACCCAGTGTATCATATATGATACATTAAAAATAATGCCTCAAAAGAGGTAATAAGCCCGTCAAAGCTTCATGGAAAAGCCATTATTGCATATTTAACATGTTATAATGAAGTTACACTGAGTTATTCATTTAATGAAATTAATTAATTAATTTTAATTAAGAGTAATTAAGTTATGATCGAAATAAAATTTCACCTTTTTTTTTCTTAAAATGAACTCTACAAGAAGAGTAATTATGCTGAGTGTTTTTTCAGAATTTTTCTGAAGGCAGAACGCCTCTTGGGCATTACAGGGTTAAAACAGAACATAGACTTTGGCCCGCATATACTACTCATGTGCGGGGAAATGGAAAAAAAAAAGACTCACAGGGCTAAAAATAAAGAACTGGGTTTCTCTTGTCGGCGCTGGCTCATTCATGGTTCATGCAGCTACCCCAGTGCAAAATCTCGGCTTTGCTTCGCAGCTGCTGCCCATAGAACGGCCAGCAGTGGAGATGCGATAAGCTGTCTCAGCATCAGAACAATTTCGCTGCTTGCCACGCATGTGCTTCATTGTCAGCGGGTGAAAGCCAATGCCAAGGCGCGCCGATCCATCTGACTTCATTGGAGCTTGTACTTACTGCGTGTACCGCATCTGCACATGTAAAATTTTAAAGAGCGTGCTATTACAAGCGAGGATTCCAGGCACATCTGCCGACTAAATTCTCTGCCAACATGCGTAGCTCGCTTTGGACGTCGAAAAACCATAACATTCCAGAAGTAGCGTACAGCAACAGAAATAACCTTAAACGGCGTTCCACGCCTCAATATTGTTTTCGCAAAGTTTATCAGTTTCCTCAAAATACAATATTATCTATCTATCTATCTATCTATCTATCTATCTATCTATCTATCTATCTATCTATCTATCTATCTATCTATCTATCTATCTATCTATCTATCTATCTATCTATCTATCTATCTATCTATCTATCTATCTATCTATCTATCTCTCTATCTATCTATCTATCTATCTATCTATCTACGTCAATTGTGTTTGTGGGGCTGGCTATCTAATTTTACAAGAAAGCAATAAACACTACATATGCACTCCTACGATACAGGCGTCATATCAGATTAACATCTATGGTTCCAGTGTGGGCTCCGCATCTTATAGCAGTCTAATAAGCAATACATTTGTATTCCTATGTTCAGCAAGCTATATTGAAGCATTGCTCGACCCCGGTGGAATACAATAACGACAGTTA
Organism: Rhipicephalus sanguineus; assembly: GCF_013339695.2. NCBI lineage: Eukaryota > Metazoa > Arthropoda > Arachnida > Ixodida > Ixodidae > Rhipicephalus > Rhipicephalus sanguineus. The sequence continues at coordinate 21,444,266 of NC_051180.1, forward strand.
CACGTGATATTCACATGATTGCACCATAAAGTGCACTTAGTTTAGGTAATACTGACGTATGTACTCTAATCTGAGGGCTCACGTTACGTCGTACCATAAGTTACCCTTTAAACGCAGTGTTGTCCACTTGCCTGGTAAGCCCACGATGCGCACATAGCTACTACACTTACAAAAACACGTCGATCCACCTCGGAACGCTTGGGTCAATGCCATAAAGTACAGCATAGAAGTACTCGCCGACTGCGTCGCATAAAACCGATTCCCACAACGCGTGGGATCTGTCAATTTTTTTCTTTGTAGCATATATATATATATATATAAACACCCACACGCATACATATACTGAACATTACGGCGCAGGCGACGGCAACAATCTACCAATTCTCCGATAGTGTCCATATCATTGCTATCGCAATAAAACTGTGTCAACACGTGTACGCACTCGCCGTCCATAATGTTCACTCTTCGTTCCTTAGAAAAATGCACTTAAAATTTTCAAGGGCTGTCATCAACTGGGACAACGGCGTGGCAGACGCAGCCGTCCTCTGTAGTAGATTAAGTTATCTCTTTCTCTTTATATTTATTTTTATGCTCTAACATAATATATGGTAAGCTTGCCGGAGAGCTCGGAAATTCATTTCGCAGCCACATTCCACGCTCCCTTTTAGAGCACCAGTCAAGACCACGCGGAGGTGCCTGCTTCAGCTTCTTGAAATGTCACAGATTGAGTTTAGGGCGTGGTCAGCGCACTTTTCTCGTAGAAAAGCATCCTTTCTGAGATTCACCTTCTTACTTCTATGTAGAGCTACTCTTCTTCTTTCTTCTTTACCCTTTCTTTTCTATTATTTCCCCTTCCCCCACCCCAAGTGCAGGGTAGCCAACCGAGCCAAAGCTTGGTTAACCTCCCTGCCTTTCCTCTTCGTATCTCTCTCTCTCTCTACAACGCTTTTGTTTTTCCTTTGAACGAAAGCTGCTGAGGGGAAAAATGATTCCTTGCTTTTATAATGTACTAGGATCTCTACTTTCTACAGTTTTGTTTTGTTTGGGGGCGAAGTAGACTTTCTAGATAGGAGTCTCACGCGCTGAAAAGTCGCGGCAGTCAAGGTACGGCATTAAAGTTGAGTGCATTGCCCTCGGTAACTGATTGATCATATTTACATAAACGAATCGGCATTTGGGTACGCTTGCTCCGCCTGAACGTGCTTGTAGATGGAGAGAAATATACTTGCGCCCCTTCTACCTCTGCGATGTACTTTCACTACCTTCAGTCACGTAAGTACCCAAAAGAAATCTCAGCAGGGGAAAGGCTAGGAGTGGGAAGGACAGAAAGTGTGCTGATATTTTATTTAAATAGCGGTGTTTCAGTTCTCGCAAGAACAGGCTGCCGTTTTACCTACATGATACAATCTTGTCAGACCATAAGTCTGTCTTTAGGTGTTCTTAGAACATGTCGACTCACTCCTCAATGATGTTTGCCACGCCGGCCTAAAACATTACTTTTGAGCCTAAAGCTTTTTAAGCTCGAATTGTTCATAACAGGAAGTACCATAGAAACATGATGCTAGACGTACCATTAGCGATGTCGTCCTGCCAATGGCAAATTAGAACGCTTACTAACGAGGCGTTTTGTGAATTCACTGGTGAATTCAATTCGTTGCGGCATCCCGCGGCGGCCGTGGTCATTATGCAGCTTACGATGCTCAAATCAGCCAATGGCCGTGGACTTTGGGTTTGTGGCATGGTCATTTGGGCTTATGGCATCGTTTGTCGAGTGAAGAGGGAACCATTTCTAGCTGACTGAGAATTACTTGTAAATTCCAGTGCGCGTGCTGCGCTATAATTTTTGGCTCGTATGTTCGCGGGAGCCTCGACTACCGATCTACAGCGTTTTCTGACCATGCTGAAAAATTGTTGCACGGCCCCTTTAGGGTGAGCTTGAACATTAAATACACGATTTCGGCGAGCTGGCGGTCGTGATGGTAGTCATGTTGCCACAGGCGGAGTAACCTGGCAGACCTGGCCGGTAATTGCTGCGCCTGAGATCTCGTGGCATACTGGATTCAATTATGCTGCTTATTCAGTCTTCCACCTCGGATACTTTTTTTTTTCTTCTTTTTAACACGCTTTCTCGACATCGTCAGCTGTGGCATACTCTACCAGCTAACAAGGTGGCACGCCCATTCGTGCAAACTTCGGGGCGCGCAAGAAAGACGAGCCCGGAACGCCAGCGGAACACCTTTCGATCGGTCTCTGGAACGAACGAAAACCTGGAGGACGCGGGGTGTGTAAAGCGAGGCTTCAAAAAGCAGGGCGGAAATAAAAGTATGAAAAAGGTCTGAGAGGAAATGGCAGAGCGGGGCTGGAGGGGTAGGGGTGGTTGGCTGTTGAGGATGGAGGGCGCGTTGAACAACACGCCTGCCTTGACGCGCCCCACACCACGCACTTATTACGCCTGCTGCACGTTATACGCAGGGTTGGTCCGAACATTCACATGTCCGAATGAGTCACACGGTTTAGAACTCGCCATCTCTCAAGCATCGGGGGCGTCTCGCTCCTTGAACGGCTGGTTTTACGCGTTCGCCAGATATTCACGACGGGAAGGGAGAGGAAAGACGGAAGGGTTGGTAGTACAGGCAGCGAGGCGTCGTCATTTCCAGATGGCAGCACTCAACCAGCGGAGTTTGCACCCCGATACCGAACGCATGTCTTCACCCTCGACGTTCTCGCTCGAGCTGAACAAGTAACAGTGCTAAAAGAAGTGCGTAGCCATTTTCTCTGCGCATTACTATGTATTCCCCTCTCTCCCTTCTTTTCTTTCCACACGGCTATCCTTGCTGTGTTGCAGACTTCCGTCTGATACAGTCTGCTGGGAAGGTGCTGCAGATTAGATTGCTGCCTGTCGTAAAGCTCAGCGAGCCCTAAATGGAAAGCGAACGACAACGCCACTGTATGGACGGAAAGCGCAAACACACCACCGTAACTTCCCCTTCGAGGCTCGGTGCAAGAGAGTCAACTGAGGAGACGAGGAAAAAAGTGACTGTTGCAGACGCTGGAGCGAGTGCGCCATGCTTCGCTTTCTACGCGGGCTCTCCATGACACTGCGCTCTCCAAACGACTACCTTGTGTCTGTTTGCCCCACTTTTTCGAAACGACGAAACCTATTCCTTTATATTCCACGTACCCTGTTTTCCCTATGCATCTGTCATTCCTTTTTCTCTCGTTCGGCTTTGTAGAACAGAAAATACCTGCAGCTTCTTCGGGAGAAAACAACTCGAGTTTGGCAGTGGGCTTTAAGAGTGCCTGACGAGGTGCATCTTGCGACAAGCCTCTGCAAGTTACAATCTACTGTCACTGTGCAGTTTAATCATACCCCGCAACATGACGTGTCTATCTCAGAATGCCTGCGTTCGTTTGTTTAACCAGTTCAGGAAAGTTTTTGTAGTTCGGCCAAATACAGGTGCTAGCCTCAGGGGAGCTTCGAACCAGCGCAATCTAGCTGAGCGCCAGCAGCTGATTTCCAGTAAAGAAGGGACTTTTGGGGGCTCTTGAACATATTGAAACACAGCGCAACCACGACGCGGACAAGGAAAAGGAAGAGAGAAACCACAGCGCTGACTCGCCACAATGTTTATTGGAAGCGCATGACACAAATGATTTCTACCACCCTCGCATCCATGTGATCATTTTAACGCTCGTTTTTTTGTTTGACACAACCTTAGCGAAAAGTAGTTTTCATTATGATTGCCAGCAAGCCGTTAAGCGAGTGGCAAAACCTCTTCGCAAAATTAGCAAACTTGGGAATCAAGTGTTATTATAGCGACCATATATTATTAGAAGTGGGCTTACATCCACCTGAATTTTGCTTGGAAAGCCACAGCAAAGAACTTCGCAGAAAGTCTATCAACACTTTTTATTGAAACTGCAAATGATCACAGAATCATCGCCTCTGCTCGCGCTAAGCTAATTTTACCACATTTAGAGCCAGCACAATGAAAGAAAACTAATGGAAAGATGATTTGAAACGCTTAAATATTTATTTGTAGAACGGAAGCACACAAACGAGCTTGGAGGACGTTTCATTTGGCATTCTGTTGGCATTAGCTTAATCATTACATGTAAAGTCAGTTCTGAATACACTTGTTATTTCGGCATACGCATTGAGGTAGCCAGTTTTTCCGCATGCGTACTATTCGGGCATTTTTTACTGGCATGAGCACCGAGTAACACTTTTGTTTCTCTTCCAAGCCTATCCCGGTAAAGCACTTACTTCTGGTTGTCTTCAATATTCATAAAAAGGCTTCTAAAGAATAAAAATCGATCGTTCTGGTTCAAGTTAAAAGTTACGTTAGATACATATGATATCGTAGCATAACTTCACTTAAGATTAGGGCCAATTAACTGTCAGAATAATCAATGAACATTAATTGAGTTCATTGAAAGACTGTGAGCAGTTGGGGTCGTTGCGCAACTCGTCTTGGTAATTTTTCTAAAGAAATAATGTTTGCTTATATTTTTAACATGCTCTCTTTAATTAAGCACTTCTATGTTCGTACAGCGATATGCTTGCCTGACTGGGTACGCTTATACCCATCGATATCAAGAGAAATCAAACAAACAAACAAAGATTAGTGCAGCTGGCAGCGTCGAGTGGTATGAAGAATCAGGACTCTCAAAGGCTGTGGTGTTTTGAACCTTGGTACAAACACCAACTGCGCCATTTTTTCGAGTTGCTGATGAATACTGCGCTGTGGCCAGGAGAGAAGGAGGCTGCATCCGGAAGGAAAAATAAGAGAATGGCGTTTGTTCGGCAGACAAGGCGTGAATTACGCCTCCTCTAGACCCCCCGCTACAGCCCACCGCCAAAGTTTCTACTTCGGTCAAACGGCGCATGGCTTGCGTATGGTGATACCCTGGTCAACCGTTTCCCCTCTCTCTTTCTCTTTATCGCTTTCTTCGACAGCTACGAACACTTTGTCTGTTACCCTCAAAATCGCTACGTGTGATTCACTGCCCCTTCACTTCTTGTTCGTACCCATATCGTACAGCATGGCTGTTTGGGCGTGGTTCCGGGGGAGCGGTGAGTGATGAATGCAGAACCAAGCCGAACTAAAAGAGGGAATTTGAACACTGTCTTCGCAGTCACGAATCTCAAATTTTTGTTCAGCAGAAGTTCGCTCGCATTGTGCTCTGCTTTCTTTTTGTGAACGCTTCCTCTTTGTTCTTTTGTCCACTATCAGTTGGTCTCGGACGAATTCTGCAGCGTATACGGTAGGGGGAATTAAGACACAAACAAAGGACAAACTTCAACGCTTTTGCACAGTGGCAGTCTAGATAAAACTGAAAAGATGGAGTAGAGTTGCAATGCCCTATAAGACTTGTTGGGGGTCGCTTGAAGTCGATCGTCCAGCTGCGCCTTCAAAGAGTCGAAAAAACAGGCATGACCCACATTGCCTCGAGTCAGCACAAAAACGAGAGATTGGCATGAGCTGTAGGGAGAAGCCGTTAAAAGACGACAAGGCTGAACTATATACGACACTGCTTCTCGCTGAGTCGACACTTCTGCAGGAGCTATCACTGATGTTAACCCTTTCTGCGTAAGATGAATGTAAGCGGAAGCAGTTTGGACGAAGATCCTTCGAAGAACTTTTATAGGAAGTCCCTTTGTTTTGTTCCACGCAGCTTTTGTTTCTTGTTTCATTGTTTTTGGTTTGGGTTGAATGTTTCAGAAGAATGCATATGCTGCGGCTGAACTAAGGAGTTTTAAATTGCAGTGTGCCTTTATTTAGGTAGTGCATGTTATTAGTCTACGTGAGGATATCTATCTATCTATCTATCTATCTATCTATCTATCTATCTATCTATCTATCTATCTATCTATCTATCTATCTATCTATCTATCTATCTATCTATCTATCTATCTATCTATCTATCTATCTATCTATCTATCTATCTATCTATCTGTCTGTCTGTCTGTCTGTCTGTCTGTCTATCTATCTATCTATCTATCTATCTATCTATCTATCTATCTATCTATCTATCTATCTATCTATCTATCTATCTATCTATCTATCTATCTATCTATCTATCTATCTATCTATCTATCTATCTATCTATCTATCTATCTATCTATCTCTTAATATTGTGAAAGGCCTGACAGTTGTGCTTGTTCAATATACTGGTGTTGCTATTCACCAGTAGCCGAATACAAACTTACTTTCTCTTTCGCAATTACTTTTTGTCATTGGCTGGCCAGCTTCGTTATCATTATGTTGAACATCAGGCATTGGCTGAAATATTCTCTCACGAAAAGTTTTATAACGTAAGGTGTTTTTGCGTATACGTGCTTTGAGAGGGAACAATACTATCGCTATGCGTTCAAAACATGTTTAGTGCAATCAGGCGAAATCATGCGGATATAATACTGGATCGCCGAAACCAGTTACATGAAGTCTTTCGCTAGATGTTAAGGCTGGAGCATTAGGGACACTCCCCAAGACAACTGAGAAATATAGAGCACCCATGACTGTCTTAACGTCCACTGCAATTCGATTCCGCAAGTTTCGCATGTGTGGATATGACGACCTTATGAACAATGAACACCGTAGAAGAACGTTCTGGTCAAGGTAACTATGTGTTGATTAACCCAATCTGGGAAGATCTCAAACCCATATTTCTATTTTTTAGTGTTTGCTGCTGATTAAATACACATAATAACGACCCAGAACGCGCGTAATTACGGCTGCGAGATGAATATCAATTTCTACTGCTCTCTTGTCTTTACGACCCGCATGCTACATGCAAGCCATTTTCCGGAATGTAGCATGCAAAAAGTTTTCGCTTTCATGAAGCAATTCAGACATATGATATCAGAAACCGCGTAACTATAAGCGTGACAGCTAGTCATGTGAGAACCAGCCTCCAAGACAATACAACTGGATGGGAGTAAGACATTACGATGCCAAGCTACAGACACTCACTGATGGACTAGCAAAGACAGTTTCTTTTTCTTCATGACTAAAGATTATATTGTGTAGTGAGTAAGTTGCTTTTATTAACTTGCGCCAGGCAAATTAGCTCTAATTAGTCGACTTCACTGTCTCCCCATTCAAGCGTGCTGAAGCCCGTCGATTGCAGTATCCTTAAAAGTGAAACACGTATAAGCGAAGAGCTAGCAAAATTAATTATTTCTTTCTACTGAGCTGCAGCGTCTAATCAAAAAACTGTCCTTTACGTTATTTTCCGCAGCAAGGATTGCTGAAATTTTATTACTCTTCGCTATAGACATTTTGTAGCGGTTTTTGTGTTTTCTATAGCATGCGCTATTCATTAGAACGTTTGTTAAAACCAACACATGCAGCCAGGAAAGTCATGAGCCTCTCTTTTTTTTTTGCATGGTAAGCATCTACTGTGCACTTTTCCGCGTTTGATTTCTTCGAGGAGAACGTATAATAATATTGACTTTCTGCTTCCGCGCGCGCGCGCGCACACACACACACACACACACACACACACACACACACACACACACACACACACACACACACACACACACACACACACACACACACACACACACACACACACACACACACATGCGTGCCCGCGCACACACGCACACGCACACGCACATGCGTGCCCGCGCACACACGCACACGCACACGCACACACACCCGCACACGCGCGTGCACGCACACACACACAAGCACACGCGTGCGCACGCACGCACGCACGCACGCACGCGCACACACACACACACACACACACACACACACACACACGCACACACACACACACACACACACACCACACACACACACACACACACACACACACACACACACACACCACGAGCTCTCGCATAGCCTCCGAGACCAAGGGACATGATAGAGAGCCTCCGTAGTGTAATCCTTTTCTCCCATCGCCGAACATTCCAGAAAGACCGCCGGGCTTCTGGATCAGATACGTTTGCTTCCTGCCGGCAAACGAATGCCGATTGCGCTTTTTTGCATAGTACGTGTTCCGCAGGATGTTCAGGCTAATTATCGACAGCTCCTTCATTTTTAGTAGACCGGCGGTGGGTAGTGACGCTTGCTCAATTTCTGCGGCACATAGCCGCTTGGAGCTGTGAGCCATGTTATACCGATAGTCCCTGGAAAACCGCGACCCAGAAGAGCGTCGCTGCTAAAACATCGGTATTAAATCCCTCCGTCATAGGATTTGGTATAACACGAAAGTGAAACGTTTCTTCACAGAACTAGTGCTTACTGTGTAGTGATATATGCGAGCTTGTACAATGTCTATTGGTGTTTGGCAGCTATAGCACCGCATGCCGTAGATGCAGCCACGTTGACGCCTAGTGGCACATCTCCATCGCGATGTCGAACGGCCATGATCATGATTTATTGTTGTGGTAGCTGAAGTTTTTACCATATGCCTAGACACAGTGTATCGCGAGTCCCGCTAAAAATTACATCAACAAGCACATAATAAACACTGGTACTCGATATGCATTCATTCAAAGCGTCGTCAAATAAGGAGGGAAACGGCACGGTGTGCGCTATCGAGTAATAGGGCAACCTGTGCTCATGCATACACTACCACACTGCGCTTCAGCAACACGGGATGTAGAGGTTCGTAGCTTGAGCCGCGAACAAGCGCAGGCGTTTCACGTCCCGCTGGCCTCTGTCTCGCTCCACCAAGGCACCGTGTTCGCACATCGACATCGTTGCCTTTCTGCAGCGCTTACTGCAGCAGTTTTATTGCGATAGCAATTACATGGACACTCTTGGCGAATTTTCGCCGTCGCCGTCCCGTCATGTCCCGGATCGGGACATGACGGCAACGTGTCCTGGCATCGTGGAGTCTAGAGCGACTCCCTGGTGCCAGCGCGACCAGTGTTTCTCGCTGGCGTTGAGACGCTTTAACCATGGCTTTCAACATTGCGCGCCGGCACGCATTCTCCAAGGCCATGATTGAACTGCGTCGTCGCCGAATCGTTCTCTGTCGGCGCTAGTGTCATGCCGCAATACTTCACTTGCCCACTCACAGATGGCGGCACCACCCCGCCCCGCCTACGCCCGTCAAATGAGAGCACCGTGCGAGAGAGAATTTGTGAGAGATATAAGGCGCGTTTGCGGAGTGGCGTGAATCTGCCTCGGTAGCGTTGTCGGTTGAACGCCGGGCACTTATGCTCGCGGCCAAAAAGTCATAGGTTCGGTTCCCGGCGAGGACAGTTTTTTTTAAGTTTTTTTATCTTTCTCATCCGTCAACGTCCATTTTATAACGTTGTATGCGCGACGGAAATACGTGACTAAAGTCTTGGTGGACCCCGGAATAAAAACTTTCATGTTACAACATCTGCGTACACAACAACATTTATATAACTGATATCGCACTTCTGAGCATTGAACCTTTTGCAACATATAAACCTAACTCGCCTTGTAATACACTACTCATATGCTAGTAAGATTTTATAACGCGCCCATTTGCATTGCACACAATTTACGCAATATAAACTTTGACCGCTTCAGCAGCTCTAAAAAATGCAATCAGCAAACTGAGATTGTCGCCTTACGCACGCGACCACAAATTCATTTCAGTTTTAGAGCATAGCTGTTATGCGCGCCGTTTGCCAGTTGCGATGTAGACAAGAAATAATCACCATCATGCCGAAGCGTATCTTAGCTACTTGGTGCTGTGATTGACAAGCAATACTCAATCGAACTTGATCGATACCTAGCCAATACTTGTGATTTACAGCGTGATCACATGCACCCTTGTGCACCGGCGTGTGACTGCATACACAGTCAAGCCAGGGCCAGACGAGTGCGGTACAGCTCTGCTGTGTCGCAACCTTGCGCGACTCAGTGCAAGCCGCGCAATCTTATTTTAAAGCACGCTGATTATCGGCCTTTCTTGCGTATACCCTGAGAAGCAATTCTGAAATTGTTGTCCGCTTTTGATATACCTAGGCACTTGCCTCTTACGTTCAACAACTTTCATTCGAAATGATTCTCCGGTTAACTAAAAAAAGCGTTTCTGGATTTTCTATGTACTTGAATAGCGCAATTATAGTTTACTCCCACGTAAAGCTTCTGGATAACACCAAATGCGAGTACACCCACCATATTGTGACATATATCGCATAATGCAATCTTTCTCTCTCTGTACATCATTCGCACCGTTTTCTTTGTATGAATCTCCGATCTTTATCGTTTCTTGATATCCTAGACATCTGGCGAGGTCGCAAAAGTTGCGAGCCAATCCCTTGTCCCTGCAAACAATTTGCAGCTACCCTTAGAAACTCAAACATTCGCTGTAACACGAAGCCCCGCAGCGCTTTGTAGTTGTTCGACGTGGTACACACAAAAATGTGGCAGCACGCACGCGTATCGGACGCGTAAGACATGCGGCGAAGCGAGGCCCCATGGCGGTCCTTAGAAACGCCACCGACACCCGCCGGCTAATGTCGGGGGCAGGGACGCGAGAGGGGCTTTACGGCGCTTTCGCGACCGCCGCCGGAAGAAGCGGCCTGAATTGAGCGAACGACATGGGCCCTGTCATCGATCACGTAGCGCGTGGACTTTTACGCACGTATACACTGGGCCGCGCAGCAGTAACCAAGACACCAAGAGACCGCGTTGGTGGAATGGAGAGGAGCCGAAAGTACTTACACTTCGTTTTTTTTTTTACTAATACCGAGCAGCATTGTGGAGAGTTAAGAACAAATGGTGCAACAAAGAATCAAGCTGTTCTTTGCACGAGGTCGTGGTTTAGTACTGTCTACCACGTTTGTTTTCTTAAACAATTTAAGAGTTATGGTTGGTGTTACAACATTAAAAACTGGTAAGACAGTGCGAAAATATCTTAGCATCAAACTCACATCTCCCATGGACTTCACAGTTACCCGACAGTGATGCACTACTAGGCTATGGCCTCCATCTCCAGATGACACTGAAATTTCACCGAGTACCAGTGTACGTTTTACCTAGAAACATCTTGCAGCCGTAGGTTGTACAGGTTATCATCGTGCACGCTTTATGTGAGGACAAAATAAAATGCATATAATGTAAAAGGTTAATTTAACGACTGTAAAGGTATTTCTTAAATGAGATCAGTGTTTTCTTTGCTTGGTAAAACGCTTGAAAATTAAGGCGAGTCATGAAAAACATTAGTGCTGGTTCAATACCTGTTCAGACTACAGAAAATTTAAATAGAAACATCGTAACTTTCTGAAATAGCTCGCGATCTTCAAGGATAGAGTTTTCTCTCCATTACACCAGGTAGGCCCGACGTCTACATTTGTGCGTGCGCTGCAATACTCTATTCATATGTGAAACTACGGAGCCTGTAGATGCGTACAACTCTTAAAAGTGTAGCTAAGTAACTAATTCAAGCACTGAGAAACCAAGCACCAGATGTACGTATAATATATTACCTGGGCATTAACACAGTATACTTACCCCAGCATAGAACTTAAAGAGAGCTTAAAATACCGTACTCATATCCCCCCAAAATTATATGTCTTTTTGGGAATATGAGGCATACGGCAAACAGGTGGACCCTATATACTGGCTATCCAGGAAGTAATATAACGTATTAAAGCTGCTTCTGTTTATGTTCAGCACATACCTGTAGGTAGGGAAACGTCATCAGATTACGCAATACGGTAAACTCAAAATGGTAGACACGCAGATCTCGTTTCCACGGTGCTGCGCGGTTTTAAAGAGCGCTTCATACGTGAGCTGCAGAGACGCATACACCTCCTTTCCCTCGCCACTTCCTGACCCTCCCGAGCCATTCTCCCTTTCTTTACGGCTATCCGTGACTCCCCGCGGCGCAAAGGCGATCATGGCTTTAATTAGCTCCAGCATCGATAGACGGGCTGGGATGGTTCCTCGGAGCACAAACAATATTAGTTCACTTCCGTGAAAGAGAAACGAAGTCGAACTGAAAAAAAAAAACGTAACAGCGCGTTGTCTAGACTTTTTTTCAGGCAAGGGTTTATAGTGTTTGCATTTGCATGTCACTGAGTGATTGCGCGAGCCACACGCGAGCACGCAGCGTAGGCACTGTGCATCTTTTACAAAACCACTTCAGTTGAGTCTATTTGCTTACAAATGTCTCTCCAAGATAAGCTGAATACGTTTTACCACGCAGTGCACTTCATTATTGACCGATCCCATTTGGCAAGGAGAAAGCTAAAACTCATCCCAATTTAAGTTCACCGCCTCGGTTCTCAAAGAAGGCCTTCGATGTTGCAGCAAAAACGCATTTACGCGTGAAGAGAATTATAAAAAGAAAGAAAGGCGTCCCTTGACAATGTGCATACAGATATGCACTCTCTGCGCGACGCCCGTTAGTAAGCCGGCCTGTGGGCGTGCTTTCGCATAGTGAGGTCTGGAATTTAAACGGCTTCCTCAGCATTACCTTAAAGCCCTCAAATGAAGCGCTCTCTATCATGCAGGTAAACGTCTTAGAATGTCACTCTGTATATATGCAACTACGCCCGAGAGCCCACATCATTTCCTCGTGGTGAGATCTCGGTCCTTTGTACAGTGCCGCCATCAAGACTGTTTGCGCAAGGGAGCGGAAGATGGCGTCCTTCCTGTTTGCCTTGAGCACACAGGCTTCTCGGATGAGTATTATCGTGAGTTACCAAGCCAAGTAGATCTGTCCCTTACACACTGACCGCGCCTGTGGTCTCATTGTGGCTGCAATATATAATTCAAGGTCTTTACCATTGGTACCGTTCGAGCCTATAGGCGAACCTGATAAAGAAGTGACAGCTTCCATGTGAATATCACTGGATGCTTGAGCGAGTAATAAATTCAAATGGTATAACAAAAAAAAAAGTTATGGCAGCTACGCACTAGTGGAGACAAGCCTGAAGGAAGAGCGTAGCTGGGCGTCCTTCCTTATTGCTCTTTATTTTTCTCTTTCTTTTGTCTTCTCTTTCTCTCAGTTTATTGTATCTTTTTTGTATCTGTTTCATTCTATTTCTTTCTTTCTTTCTTTCTTTCTTTCTTTCTTTCTTTCTTTCTTTCTTTCTTTCTTCTTTCTTTCTTCTTTCTTTCTTTCTTTCTTTCTTTCTTTCTTTCTCTATCGATTCCTCTTTCTGTATCTTCCTACCTCTCAGTTTCTTTCTCTCTATTTCTTCGTTTCTCTTACTTTCTCTCCCTGGCTATGTTTTTATCTTTCTGTGTTTTTATTCTCTTTACTTCTCTCTATTTTTCTCTTCATCTTTCTTTCTATCGATTTCTTTTCGCTCTCTCTCTTTCTCTCTTCATTTCTCTCCCACTTTTGGATGTCTTTGTCTTCATTTGACGCTCGCACCTGCTGTACACAGTTGTGGGGCTTACCCAATTTCTGTGGTGCACACAAACCTGAGCAGACTTGCACGACGGAGCACAAGTTACCGATAGCTTAAAGAGCTTCACTGTCAAGAGAATGAAGAGAGTGCGTGCCGGTTCATGACGATGATAATTTTTTACGACCGAGCACAAGTTACCAGCAGCTTAAACTGGTTCTCTGTTAAAAAGTTCTTGTTACCACGTGCCAAAAATACCGGCTGATTATGATGCGCACCATAGTTGGGGACTCCTGGTTCATTTTGACCACTTCTGGTTTCTTAATGGAAAACGTTCTGTTTTGCCAGTCGAGCGCATCGAAATAGGCCAATTGTTGATGGTGTTCGATTCCGAGACCTTGTTCTTAGTGGCTGAAAGCCAAAGCATATTAGCCGCCGCGGCAGGTTCTCTTTTACCAAGCATAATGTAACTTGAACACAGAGCTTGGAGATGATAGGGATAAAAAATTACGATCAACGCGACATCAAATCATTTTGGAATATTTTATGCTCATGTGAAATGATCGTTTTTTTTCTTTCACGTACAAAGTCGGGTTAGATAATAGAGCTTCGAAACATTGATGAAGTCAGAACTAATTATTTTATTTGCTAAAATTTGCTGGTAGTGTAATCGTGTCAATGCCTAACGGGAAAGAAAGCGCCCTCGGAAAACAAATGACACACACACACACACACACACACACACACACACACACACACACACACACACACACACACACACACACACACACACACACACACACACACACACACACACACACACACACACACACACACACACACACACACACACACACACACACACACACACACACACACACACACACACACACACACACTGGCTGAAATTCTCACAACTGCATTTTATTTCTGTTGCTGTACCTTGCATTCCTGTCTTCGCTATCATTGCAGTATACCATTGCTTTTCTTTTTTCTTGGCTACACAGCGATGCAACGATTGAACAGACCCCGGTGAGCAAAGAAATTGCGCAGCCACGCGAATGACCTGAACACAGCGGTGCCCCTCGCGTGAGCCACGCCACACCGGGAGGCCCCGACCGACGTAAGGGCACAAATAAAAACCGAGACAGGAAAATTAAAAAAAAAGCGTCGAAAACGCTCTTTCTTTCACTCCTTTCTTTTACAAGGATAACACGAGATTGTTCGTAGCAAAGGATGCCGTTTGCTGTTTCGCAAAGCTTTTAGTTCGTTACAGAAGACGCGCTACAGCGCATTGGGGTCACTTAGGGTGAACCGTTCTGGGCAGGTCTAGCTTACCGTCTTCGTCTACATCCCGCCAATATATATATATATATATATATATATATATATATATATATATATATATATATATATATATATATATATATATATATATATATATATATATATATATATATATATATATATATATATATATATATTCAGTCAACAACCATGCAGAGATTCTTGCTTCTTTCGAGGGTTTCGGGGTCAAGTAACAGTGTCTGCGAACTTTTTTGCGCTGCTTTTTACATTAGTGTAGCAATTATTCTTTTCTCTCTTTGCTGCAGATTCTTTCTCGAGACGAGAGAATGCGGGCATTAGAGCGAGGTTTCAAAAACATTCAGCCAACAAAGCGAGGCAGTCTTTCCAGGTGCTTTCGTGCAGATATAACCCGCAGGGGTCACGCTAGGCTGCTCCGTTCCTTTTCCATGGGAACGGTCAATAAACTTGAATGCCGCTTTGTTCGGGGTATTCGAAGCTTCCTGCGCCTGGATTGTTTCAGCTTGAACTTTTCATACTATTTGTTATCTTTGATTAAACTGTCTTGTTGTGCTGAATATAAAATGAGTTTAGCAACACCTAGCAATAGAGCAGGTGTAAAAGAAACATTTTTTTTGAAGAGCGACTCTCACAGCTTTCCAGGCTGATAAAACCAAAATGCGTTTCTCACGTGTTTTCGGAATGCTGTAGCTACGCCATTGAGTGTTAGGTGCTTTTCTTGATTGTGAATCTGAATATTGACACTGAGAATTTGTCGGCCATTCTGACATTTTTCACAAATATTTGTTTACAACAAGAGTAAGGCGATTGGAAAGAACTGGCCAACATACAACAGCAGATGAGTGTTAAACAAGAAAGCCTTGTTTGTGGGAACACATGCACGCGTTGTTTCTAAGAGTAGCACAAACGACAGTGACACTAGGTGATGTGACGTTAAAAACTAATCTGCTTGATATCTAAGAAGCCAAGGATTACAAGGCGCCTTTGACAAAAATATGCCCACCTATCGAAACGTAGGACAACCTTTGCGTGGCATCTATACTTGTTCATACAGCCACTATTGCATATTGTCGCTTTTGCGTCTTAAGTTTCTCAGATAAATCCTGCTATTTACGGAAGCCATGACTATTTTAATTACACTTCTTGTACAAACAGTACTCGCTTTGAGGAATCCTGGAAGTGAGCTGTAGACAGCGTCAACAAATATTCTTTCTGATGGTCCAGAAGCATATTCCATGTTGTTTTAAAATACCAGAAATTCTGTCCACCCGTATTTGCAGATCTTGTCGATCGTAATAAATCAAACACGTGTTCCAGGAACTCGATGCTCAGACTTCGTTTCCACGGCGTGGCACACATTTGCCCCGACCGGCTGACGAGCTCTTCGCAAAACGGTCAGCACTGTGCGAGAAAAGAACACGTGGATATCTGCACGAACTTCTGGCAGCTTTCATATTTAATTTTTTTTCTTTTGAATTTATAGCGAAAATCATGAGAGAACGTGAGATTACGAAGGCTCGATAGCGAGTGAAGACTGAGACTGCGAGTCCCTGCAATCTTTTATTAACGGGCGGGACCCAATTTGAAGGCACAGGCGTGGCGAAAGACCAGGGCGTTGCCAGCTGTTCTATGAGTCCGTCTCGGCTCGTTGCCCAGTGTGTGTAGAGAAAGAAGACTTCGTGTGGAAGAAGTTAATTAAGCTGGCGAGCACCGTACGAAACGCAGGCGTGGGTAATAATGCATAAAACCCAAAGAACAAGGAAAGGCATGCAAGAAACGTCGATCGCCAGAGTGAAAGGCAGTGTCGGGAAGAGACGGTGTGCGGTGAGAAGCCAGAGAGACCGAAAGTTCACCCCGAACCCATACGGTAGGCAGCAACCCATGTCTCGTGATTTGCCTATATTTATGGCCACGGTTCTAGACTCTGTACTTTTCGCTTAGACACCTTCGTAATTGGCCGGGCCCTGGACACGAAGCGCCGCCGCCGCCTTGCTATATATATATTTCTTTATTTATTTGTTGCATGAGCCTTGTATTTTGTTTTGTTTGTCCTTGAAAGGTACTTCGGATAGGGCTGGAAGTATAAATAACTGGCTGACGGACAAACCTTAGGCGGTGTTAACTCTTGCTACAAGACAAGTGAACGTTTCTGGGGAGCGCACAAGTCATAAAAAAATTGTGAAGAAACGTTATCTGCTTACAACAAGACGCCAATATTACGCAAGTTGCATCTGCCCGTTTTGGGGGATCAAGCTTTCGTTCTTTTGGCACACGACGGCGTATCGTTTATTCGTAGTCGACGGTGCAGTCACTCCGCAATTGTTCGGCGGTGGATTGTACAACCGAGTTCCAAGCTCTGTAGGCTTGTAGCCGGCATCACTCATTCGAGAGTGTAGTATACGTGGTATATCCTATTTACAGGTGTTTTAGCGACGCGAAGGCCTGTTAATGCTGGCCATAAAAATTTAGAATGACGAGAACGTCCCCTTTCAAGTAATTCAAAAACTCAATGATCCGATTATCGCCGTTTGGCGGCCTCGATGAGCATGCGTGCTGGCGTGTTTTTCGAGGTAATGCACCAATGGTATATAAAAAAATTCTGGATGCATGCATTCTTTCGATCGTATTCTGAGCATATCGTCGCTTTTTTTTTAGTGTGTGTTTACGGTCATCCACCTTTCTAGCATGAAAATCCCGCCCCATGCGGGCATTTTGCTTGTTTTTTTTTTCTTTCATGTTGCTCTGAAGCTTTACAGCCGCGAAACATTTAAACACTCATTTTTTTTTAAGCCGACCTTGTACAACGCACGTGTAACGAACGCGCCCGATCTTCTCGTTAATGGTACGGTACGGTACGAAGAACTTTATTTAAAGATACGGTGGCAGCAAAAAATATGATGCCGCTATCGTACAGCGTTGAGTATCGCAAGCATTTATTTTCACTTTTGTCCGGTATATCCGGTGAAGCTGTGCTCAACAGGCACGTTACCTCAGTCTAATTTTGGGATCTGCTTTGCGACGGAGGCTTTACTTGACCGTCAGCGCGTTGTTGGTTTTGTCGTTACTAGCCTCTTTTTTCCTAGTCGATCGATAAATAATTTGCACACTGTTCTAGTGCCTGTGTTTGACGCACTTAACTTGAGCTTAGAAAACAAAAAAGAACAAACCTCTTAAACCTTGTTCTACACAATCTTTAAGAAGTATCACGAAATAGTAGCAAATGGGAAGTTAATTATTGAATGGGCGTTAACCACACAGTTAGTCTGGCTTTTTCTGAGGCCCAAATTGCCGCTATACTCACATATGCTGCGTCAAGACGCCACCTGAGCTACTTTCCCAACGAAGATAAAACAGTTGCGCAAGAATAAAGAAGACCATACGTTTATTTTAGTTACAGCCGTATAAGAAATTCTGTTGAAGGGTGGCGAGAGCCCAGGATGGGTATCGCCAAAGAAACAAGAGAGTGGAAACACAGACCACAATATCCTCTCGCTTGCAGTAATCGCGCAAAAGGGGAACAACCACGTTTAACGTTACGGAATAACTTTCTTTTTGTTACCTAGAAATTATAAGGCCTACTTTCCTGCAAGGCAAGTGAGGGGGGCTAAGTTTACGCCACACCAACTTTTCGCTAAGGATTTGCAATGCCTCTCTAGAGAGGAGGCATTCGTGAAGCAGTACAACTTTTCTTGTAAGGCAAGACACTCACCGGTGCAGAAACTGCGATGCCGTCGAGACGTTCACATCAACCATGTTCTTCGTTTTGAGAAAAAAGCCTCTGAAATGGAGCGTCGTCCAAGCACGCACATATAAGCAGCGCCACGGTAACGCTACAGTGGGGCGGCGTCGCATGCCACATTCGACAGGCCGATCACTTCAGCTTGCGGCACAGCTTAGTGAAACTGAGGTGATGCTCGCCCAGTAGAAACAGTACTTGGCAAAGCACTCGTCGTCGAAACGCTCGAACAGGCTTTTGTGGTCGGACTTATTATATCTTCTCGCAGCTCGTCGATGCCCACTGTTTCGAAGAGCACCACGGAACACCAACTTCATCAGCCCAGTCAGCCACGAAATAGATATCTCGAATTGCGGTTTTGCCATAAAGCTCGGTGTATTGGGTAGCTTGGATGGGTGCTGTGACAGCCCCTGCCATCAGCAGCCCAAGCCCAGAAACGAACACACTCTAAAAACTGTTTGTACTCTTTGGGGAGCTTCTTTGCTCTGCAACAATGATCGTCATCTGGCTTGCTTATGTTTCCTTTCCTGAAAACTGGGCGCTCGCGACGTTCCTATCAAAAATGCTACCTCACATTTGTAGATGGCGCGTGGTGTACCGGTCGGACAGCGATAATGCATGGAAAGACTCACGAGATGGATAAAAAGTATAGTTGGGCAGGGAGACATCCCAAATACGCTTTTTATATCTAGGGTTCCGGGGGCTGTCACTGATGCCATCCTTTTTCTAGTTTACACCAACACAAATATGCACCAATTTTACAGGCGATGGATGAAGGGTCTGTTTATAAAGCGATCAATTTCATTTTAGATTATTCATTTTTCCCCTCATCATCTTTGTCACAGAGTTGTAAAAATAATTGTTGGGGTATTACGTCCCTAATGAGAGACACCGCAGTAGAGTGCTCCGGAAATTTTTGACCACCTGGGATTCCTTAGCGTTAACCTAAATCTAAGCACACGGGCCACAGTCGCCGCGGCCGGAATTTGATCCCGCGACCTTCGGGTCCGCAGTTTAGCTCCGTAACCACTAGTCCACCGTGGCGGGCATCACATAGTTGTAGATCCTGGCGATAGTGGTGACGTAAATTCATCCGATTTAATGACAGATTAATAAAATAATAAAGGACGAAGCGTGTTGTTAGAAGATGTGTTGTATATCTAGAACTCTGGTTTGCGGGAAACCAAAAGAATTTACACCTGCATTTATATGAACCCAGTAACCGATTATATTTTTTTTCTCGTTGTCTAACGGCGACAGTTGTTTTACTACACGACAATGCTTGCATGTGCGCAACATATCTGCATGGTAAGAAGACGTTGAAGAGAATGTGCTTTCAGGTGGGTGCGTTTTACCTGTGTGTGGAGATAAAGGTGAAAGGGCAGCCGTGTGATCATTTTGGTCTCTCCTTCAGCGCGATCATCAATTTTAATTTTTCCTGTGCTGCCCCCTGCTGTTTTGGTAGGGGGTCGGAGCTTCGCGGGGTGATCCGTGCCAACCGAGCTAGCCAGAACGAAAGTCTCCGAGATCGAAGGGCGTGCGGAGACAATACCATAGCGTTTCTCAACTTTCCCACCAGGGGAAGGGCTCATGTGCCGTGGCACCGTGAAAAAGGCGGATTCACTAGCGTGTTCACCCGCGCATGACCTGATTCATCTTTTTGGGTGTATCCACTTCCAGCGCACCAATGCACCTTGTTTCTTTAGCACAACGCCCGGCCGTATATGTATTATAAGCGATGGTCTACAAATACGATATGATTCCCCTCTGTCGAGCTCGTATGTCAAGCTCATTTTCCACTGTCAAGCTCTTTATTTGCTTAAGCTTAAAACAACGGTCAAATTAAGACTTGTTTTCGCGAACGTGTCAGTAGTATTTAGGGTGCCGCAAATAAGAGACAATCTGAAAGTGCCCATGTCTGCTTTGTGAGTATCTAGATGAACTATTGTGTTACATGTGGACGTTTCGCTTGTACGAACCTTTGTGATGAGTAAAACTCCCCTTTTGAGTCACCATTTATATTGCAGTGCTGATGTATAGGCATGTAAATGTCCATTCATAGGTTCATTTGCATGGTTTTGTGATTGTCCAGAACATCACGATGACAGCTATATCATGTAATAGAAGGGGAGTAGGCAATAACATAGGCACTAGCAACGGCGTAAACACGTTTATTAAGAAAAAAACTACGAAACAATATTTTTATCACTTGTTTGGGCAGTAACGAGCGTATACATGTAATGCGGACGTGCACAATGGGTTGGGGATGAGAGGCCACATTTTCTTAACTTTTGATTGGTTGTCCGGATACTCTCGTTTAATACCCGGTTGTTCTCGTTTGAGCGCCCGGATGACGGCTATGGCTTTTGGCCCAAGGTCACATGAAGGTCGCCGACAGCGGGATCTAAAAGAATTGCATGGTTAAAAAGATACAGTCCGCATTAAGCATAAGAAAATAGAAACTAATGAACGAGGCTACTGCAAACGCACGTTGCATATTGTATGACCAGCCATATTTGCTTACTTTTCTGGAATATGGTTAAACAGAAAGAAGCATATCACATTCAAGTAGAAGGCATTAATGACGGCAGGCGAAAGGCAGAAGCGTATTCCCAGCTCGATAACGTTGACAGGCGTATAGTCATACGTCATACACGCATCAGTGATCGTTAAATGGACACTGACATATCGCCCACTACACGGCGCCGGTAAAGTTTTCGCTTTTGACGACTATTACCGCTACTTAAAATGAAAAATTGACTCGAACGATGTCGAACCTCGTGTTCTGCTCAAGTAAGGGCTGCAATCTGCAAGTCATCTGTTACTGTAGCGCAATGGAGCGCTGCGCATGCTTCGTTACTTCCTTCACACCTTTTCCCTCACGACTTTTGCTTATAAATTAGCCTGTTTCGAATAAATGGCTGTCTTTCGCTGGTTGAACGCCTGTTCTTTCATGACGGTGCAGCTTATCCACCCACGTTTGTAGCAGTAAGTCTCACCCACACGCCGCCCTCGATACGTGTAACTTCCACGCACACCGTGCTTTGTGGGGTGAAAAACAAACTAGAAAGGGGCTCGATATAAAACATCGTCTACAGAAGCACACTTGAAAATGTTCCCGTGCTCGGCGTCTTGAAGTGCCGCTCAACAGGTCTGACAGGTCACAGGAGCCTATTCAAGGAAAAATCGGAGGCGCGTGCAACCACACGTAGTAAAGACATGGAACGAGTCAATGAATGATGTAATGGAAACAAAACTTAAGAAGAAGGCGGAAGGAGAGACAAAGTGATAAATCAATGAGCCACATGAGTCGATAGAGCACGAGGAAATACGGAAGAAAAGTACATTGAAAAAGCGAACTAGGGTTAAGAAAAAGCAACAGTTGAGCGGCTAACGGAGGCAGGTGACGACCGCGGTAGAAATGTACTGCTTCTTCGCCGTCTATTTCGCTCCGTTTCCGAAGATCGTGGCAGCACTACTTTGCCTGCTCGCCGAAAGCTGGGAGTTCTCAGCTCCGACCCTCTCCCCTGAGCGGGGCAGCACGCTCTGCAGAGGGCGGACGAATGGCCCCTGAAGACGATGTATGACTGGAGTCCGTCCCAGCGACAGGCAGTGGCTCTGGGAAATTCGATTTCCCCTCTGCGCACGGTCGATGATGGTCTTTCTTTGTCGCTACTCGGATGCCATGATTTAAACCCGCCTTACGGTTTTGCCGACATCGTGTTTCGTTTTCCTTTCGCTCTCCTGCCTTGGTAACATACTTTTTTTAAGTCTTTAGTTCAAAAGAAGGAGTGCTAAAGGTTGTACAAAGAGAAAGAAAAGGCGGGACTTGTGCAACACTGAGCTCAGATGCTTCCCGCAGCGCTCCTAAATGGTTACTCGACTCGCTTTCCAGCTGAGCGCTTCATTATAAGAGATTTGCGCGTCTGTCTCCGGGACATTGATTGTGCACTTCTTTCATTGTTTTCTGAAGCTAATATGGGAGGAATGACAGCATATGCAGTTTGGCACTCAGCACAAAGCAACATTTTTTCTCTTCGCTAAGGCCACATCTCAGCGCTGAAATGTTTTATCTAAGTCACACACACAAAAACCCACTGAACGTTATTGTAATCTGAAATCACTGCCCCTGATCCGGTGGGGAAAGCATTTTTTCCAAATTTTGCAAAACAATTCATTTTGTGTAAAACACTGCTAAACGAAGATAGAGGCTTACTGATGATAGAGAAAAAGAAAAACTTAGGCCGGAACCATCTCTCGGTGGTTCGTCAGAGTCCATGAATATAACATTTAAATGCTCCAAGCGCCCCAACGCGCTGTCATGCGAAAGGAAAATTCTTCAGCAAGCAGCCAGCGTTCTGTAAAACGTGCCAAACGCATGAACATGCTTTCTTGCCCGTGGGACATTTTTAAAAGTGTTCTATTCCACCTGATGAAGCATGTCTTAAAGAACTTCCGTTTCATGTCCAAGGTTAGGTGGGCGTTTCTGATAAGGAGGTGATCCAGAAATTCTATCTTTTCGGTGTTACACGGAGAGAAACCCATACGTTATACTGAAATATTTAACAAACGAAGCACTTACAGGCAGCAATGACACGTGAGGTTGATACATTTCATATGCTCTTTTGTAGCAGTTTAAATTCTCCTTGTGTGTTAATAGTTTAAAATTCACCATGTGTGTGTGTGTGTTTGTTTCTTTCTAGATCTTTGAGAAATGACAGAACTGAATAAGATCTTCAATATCTTTCAAAATTAGAATAGGAGGATACGGGTGTATGACAAACATGACTGGCAGGTCATGACATGAATAACATGACATGCCTGCCGCGTACGTCATGAAAACCTTTGCCACAGCCACGTGTGGCGCATAACCGCATACGAAGGCCCATGGTATGCGTGTATGAGCGTTTGGGCTACAGGAGATGCACGCTGTGTATCCACGCAGGACACAGAAAATACGCATTGAATACTTTATAAGAAAGTTTGCGTGGATTAAACAAGAAAGACATAGCGTTTGTTATAGTTGGCGATTTTAATGTACCCCACAAACGCTTACATGTGCACCCCTATGAATGAGCATGCTATAGTCTGGCGTTGCTCGTACTCGCGGGAATACGCCAGTGAACGTTGCTTACACTTCGTTTCAGTAAAAGTGACGCCTGTGCTCGGAGGTTAACGACGGCGTTACGGCAGACCATTAGCTACCCTTTAGACGCCAGTGTAGTCAATGTGTCTGGTACGGCAACGATATGCGCACTACTAAATTACACAAAGACGTCGATCGACTTCGTCAGACTTGGCTCGAAGTGCGTCCTAAGCACTTACTCGCAGACCGCTTCGCATGAAATCGATTCCCACAAGGCGTGGGATCTGCCAGAATTTTTTACCTGTGCGCTCGCTGACGTCATCTTCCCACCGATCGACAAAAACCAAGGTCTTCATGGTGGCAGCGAATGCTAAGTGCAAAGCAATGTAACGAATGCTTGTCGCCCACCACCGCAGTATCTTTTCATTCTTGACCAAAGAAAGGTTCATGCTTACCTTGGCTGGTTGCATGCGTATTTGACTAGCGTCGTGCTATAGGCTACTGCGCTGACTACGCTATTCAGACATCAAGAAAGAATGGTAGAAACACAACCAAGACCTTTGTATGCACTGCCCACGTCCCCTGTGGTTTTCGTTGGACGATGCTTGTGGCGCACACACATGAGTGAATACGTTTCCAATGGGAGTTGGAATGTCTTCGTGTTAGTGTGTGGTAGCAGGTGTGGGTGGGTTTCTATTACAGATGAGACACACCCACTCTGATTGCATATGATTGCATAAACACGACCAATACACTCTAAATCAAATCCTGGCTAGATTCCACGCGTACAAGCAGGAAATCCAGTCAAATTTTGGCCGCCGCTAGACCGTTCGTTAGGCGGCTCCATATGCGGCGCCAAGAGCAAGCGGCCCATTTCTACGGGGCCCCCTGAATAGGCGTGACGCAAGATAGGCAGGAATATAGGTCAAATTTGTCCTGGCTAGGTACGGCCTACACTTACGCGTGACGACAACGTTGCGGCGTCGGGAGTCGGTATTTCCTGTCTATGGGCGGGCTGTGGTTATGCGGCCCAAAAGCGGTCGCGGAAGAAAAATGAAATAACTCGACCATATTAACGCTTTGTGATTTACAATTTCACCACGTATCATTGTGACATATTAGAATGCAACTGATAACTCCGTAACACTCATACATGACACAAACACACTTTGAATACACACCAGCGGATTCGAACCCGGGATGCACGCATTGAAAGCAGACACGGTAACCGCTACACCACAGCGCCACCACGTTCGCGCTGAAATTTCACGGGGGTATATATCTACCAATCGCTCTGAGGTCCTTGCTTTGCCTTTTTTGCTGTTGTGCGTTCGTGTTGTGTTGACATTTTCATTCGGTGAATATATAAGTTCCGGAGCCGGCAGAGCGTCATGAAAGCTGCTGCATTTCGGTTGTGACTGTGTTCCCCCGCTTGTAGTTGCCGCAGGAAAATAACATTACCTTCAGCGCTGCTCCATGCATCACGGTTACTTCGCCGAAATTGCGCGGATACGAAGCATCGTGCATACATTAATGTGTGTGTAGTGAATGCACGGGGTGCGAAATACCGTTTATTCCTATACCGCGCGCTGCACGCTCTTATATACCGTGATTGCGCGTTTTGTGCGCTTCAAAGACCACCCAGTCTTGCATATAAAGCTTCCATTCGTCGATGCCAGCGTTACAGAGGCATTTCAGCGTGCCTAAAATAAAGCGTATGTATTTTTTGCAAGGTTACTGACGTACAATTTGGTCCATTCCGCCGCGAGCTTTACGCGTCGTGAGCGTTTTGAAGCACATTCGAAGCAGCGCATGTCAATGCTCACGCCACATTGATGAACTGCATACATTAATCAACAATGTATGCATGTAATGCGCAGGCACAGCTCGCGTTATTCAGGCGCAAGCTGCGCACGTCATCTGACAGCGCTTATTCTCAAAGGTTTGAAAAGCACATTTGAAGACAGCATTTATCTCTACACGTTGCGTTGAACGAGTACATAGCTGGGGCTAAGTACCAGTGTGCCGTTTCATACAGGGAGCCGAAGGTCTGACGGCCTTCGTCCCACTTTCTCAGGTTCAGTTGGAAGCCGTTTCAACCACCGTTTTTCCCTTTCCTACGTGTATTTGTCACTGGCACATACATTGCCTTCTCGAATACGCATGATCAGCTGTATAAAGCACGCTCGCAGACTAGGCACTCTTCATGCTAATAAACGTTCAGTCATCAGATTACATATGAAGTTTCCAGTGAATATCAGAAGGAATGTGCACCCTAAGACCACACACATTGTTTACAAACTTTTCGCTTAAAAAAAAGAAGCTCTAGTGAAAAGGTATTTGAGCCTTTCTGCATTTCTGATTACTTACCTTGTGCGTATGTACACTCGTGAAAATAATTTGTTTATATGCAGGAGTGCTCGGGGGGGGGGGGGGGGGGAGGAGCAACATTCATGGAGTTGAAAGTTTGGCTACACTAAAATGCTGAAGTGCACATGCAGAGTACTGAAAGAAATTAGCACATCTGCAAATGTCTGCCTCATGTTCCTGGACTTAACTTATACAATGGATTTTTTTTCGGTTACACTCCAATAGACATTACTCACTCCAGCCTTCAGCGTATGTTCAACCAGTGCACTGTCTCTACTTCCCTGTCAATTTTATCATTTTCCGAGCATTGTAGCACAAGATTTCTTGAATTGATTTAATTGAATATAAGCAGTGGACCATTAAATGAAATATGTGTGCTGTACGCACAAATTCTGTTCTTCAGTTTGCTTGCATGACATATTGATGTACCTCAATGAACACGTACAAAAAAACAATTTTATCGCAGTTTATTAAAACTCAAACAGTAGGAATTGTCACAAACACAATGATATGCACTTGTGTTCGCACGTACGGAGTCCCTTTCCTCACAGTGTACAAACTGAACAAGATCACATGTACTATAACTTGTGCACTATTATTCACAGGAGCAGAACTATCACAGCTGTTCCCTAGAAAATGTCATGGCACTTAGTGACATTCATTTTGTGACATAGGCATAATACAAACACTTTAAGGCACAGAAAGCTTGCCATGCATCAACACCAGAGTACTATGACTTGAGCATTATTATTCACAAGAGTAGAACTGTCACAGCTTTTCCTTGAAAATGTCACATCACTTCGTGACACACATTTTGTAATTACCTCATATGGGCATAATAAAAACACCTGAAGGCACAGAAAGCTTGCCGTGCGCCCATACTGAAAGACCAAGAGAATTAATAAACTCTCACCACTATCAAGACATGTGACTAAGGCAAAACTAGGTGCTGTGTCAACAAAACACTTATTGTGTTTACTCAGCTTCACACCTCTTGAAACTAAGGAAGGTAGTCTTCTAGAAAAGGCACGAGATCCAGCTGGCCTCTTTTTACTATGGGTATACATGCCTAGAGGGGCCTAAGGTGCAAATTAGTGGCAACCTTACTTTCGAACATATCTTTTCGACCTGATAGCGCGACGAAGAATGACTAGAAAAGTTGTGCTCCCGACATACACCCTAAAGCAGAACTGATGAAGCACTCTTTTTTAATCTTATGCCTTCAAGGAACGCATCAAGATTTCAAAATCTTAGAAAAAAATATATACTTTAGAGCATGATGGCAAACTTCTTATCTAACGGGTGTTTTACAGACAAGATTCAGTTATGTTTCTAGAGGCAAAATTGTATCAGGCGGCATAAAAAAAAAGAAAAGGAAAGAAAAGGCCACACAGGGCCACGACACAATGTTTTAGCACTCTTTTCAGTTCACTCAGTTGCCCCATAAGCTAATACTCGTTGTTAGCAAGTTATAAGGTGGGCCACAGCGAAATCAAAATGTATTAACACCATGCTCCCTCATGAAAGTTTCTTGTGTCTTAACACGACTTGGTATAGCTTCTGTTAAATGAAAAAAAAATAAACTGGTCATCAAACCATGTTACATTAAAATATTTAGGGTACTCTGAACCTTTCCAGTACCTTCATACAATTTTGGAATCTAGGACACCTATTCACAACTGCAAATAAATAACAGAAGATGTCAGTGCCTATCTAATTCTTAACATAAATTGTATGTCGAGCTTGTCATACAAAAAGCCTTAGGCATAGCTCACATGACAGAGGGCAAAAGAGTGACGCATACACAGCGTAGCATGCGTGTAGCCTGCATCGCTCTTTTGTCCTGCGTCATTTGCACAACATCTGAAAGCTAGTTGAATGCTAGTTATGCACTCTCATAAGAATGTTGTCCTCCAATAAAGAAATAATATCCTAAAAATCAAACACTGCCTTGTGTAACGCAGCACTAGAATGTACTAGAATAGGGGAGTGGTCGGAACGGCCGCATTACAGAAAGTGAAGCCCAAACCGGGTCAATCCACTTGTGGCGCTGCAATCAGCGGTGTGTAACTCTTAAACAACGACGCATTACAGACTACCAAGCGCAATGCCACAAGCGGATGAACCCTGTTTCGGCTTCATTTTTAGAAGCTCGTTCCAACCACTACCCTGTTCTAGTACACTCTAACAGCACCTTGATAGCGAACACTAAAAATGTAACAAGTCGTGCATCCAGCTACACTTTAACTAACGCAAAATGTGCAGAAGCTTGCTGTTTGACCAGCACTGGGGAAACTTGTCCGCCTTGACCACAACACTCTGAAGCAGTCATAGAGTTTGTCCAAATGCCGAGGGGTAGCTCAATGCATCATCTGTTTTGGCAAACAGCGGTTGACCTCGTGGAAGCCTCAAGTGTCTCAGTACAAGTACTAGACCTTGCATCAGTTGTCAATCTAGCTGCAGATTGTAGAGAGGTGAATTCCATAATAGGTGTTTCACATGGTCCTTGCAAGCTTTGTTCCGTGCCTGTCATTTGATGAACGGAGTCTCCTGCGTGGTTAAAAGATCAGTAAGAACAGCCTGCACTGCTGAATGTAACAGTAAAAAATGTGAACATCAAAACCGATTCACAAACAGTGTACAGTACTCACGAATTCTAACACGAAATCAAAATTTTTAGTATAATGACTGGTATGCGCAATTTCTCAAGATAACCACGTCCTGTCGCAACGAATCTGGTCTCTAAGGATAACATGGGCTCTGATCAACGCATTTGAGCCAAAATTACGCCCAAATGACCTGCAGTGAAAGACAGTGGAAACAAAAATGTGTGCGTTACTTAGCCCTAATTGTGCTGTTTCAATCTGTGAGTGCTCTACACGAGAGATAAACTTGAATTTATATTACTCACTGCAAGCCCTACACATACACATGCCTATTCGTGAACATTTTTAGAGCTATAGATGATCTGCATTAACTACACGTGAGAAAGAATAGGTGAAGAAGCTAGTATGAAACATGACGCTTTTATTGTTCAACCAAATGCCTTAAGACGACATAAAGGAACAGGTTTATTTAGTAATTCCTGCATGTTTGATCTGTTGTCATAAACAACCAGCACTTATAGTGGTCTCGTTCGTGCTGTCATAAATGCACTTTCTAGATACCCTGGTGGTGATCCTTAGTGTTATGACACTTCTCACGTTTTGAAAGAACTAACTGCGTTCATGAAATACAGTATCAGCATTGCGCTGGCAACAAATTGACACCCCAGAGATACTGCAGTAATTTATGATATCACGCCATTTTTAAAATTTGTATTGGCACCCACCGGTATGCTATGCTGTGAAGCAGGCATTACGAAGCTGCTGGTGCTGGCACCTCCAGTGGCAGTACATTCATATTGTTGAGCAACACCTGCACAGTGATAAATGCATTTGCATCTCAGTGACACAGTGCTTCTGAAACTGTGGTAACGGTGGTAACTGTAAATCATACAATAGGTAAGTTTAGACAACCTGGTTAAAACACGCATTTAAACATGCATTTATGAGCTATTCAAACAGACATTATTATTAATGGCCGAGACCTCTCTCATGCTAACGAAATATACTCTGTGATAAGTAAGAGCTGAGCGAGAATAGAAATTTAGAATAGGTTAGTTGGTTCATAATGAAGAAATTCACACTGCAGAACTTCTCAAGTGCAGTGCTCATGAACTAAGACAGCCAACAAAAAAAAAATCAGTTTTCGTTAAAGAAAACAGGCACAGCAGCAGTCAGCTGCAGGCCCGTAGCCAGGGAGGTGGGGGGGGACTAGGGCCCCCCCTCCCCGTAATTTTGGTGAAGTATGTGTTTTTACCTAAAATAAATAATAAAAATGTGTTTTTCTCAAAAAGTCAAGGCTTTCAGCAAGTGCCCCCCTCCCCCCCGAAAAAAATTCCTGGCTACGGGCCTGGTCAGCTGTATGTTCCTACTGTGCTAGCTCAATGGCTTGATGCATCACATCATAAAGCCCCCCTCCTCCCCTCTTTCTTTTTTTTTCGTCCACTCTGACAATTGCATCCTGCACATACATTAGCAGATATCACGGCAGCATCAGAGAGACAAAAAAATTACACCATCTCCCGCTAAAGGGGACCATGAGGCGATGCGAAGCCGGAGCATTTGCACGATCGCGTTTCGTTGGCGTTCGTTGGGCATGCTACCGACCTCGCGTCGTGGAACGCGAAGAGGGACGCTACGCGCGTCGTATCTTCCATCTAGCCCGGCCGTTAATTCTCACAGGGCGAGCGGGGAACGCGGTCGACAGGCGGGCGAGAGGGGGGCTGCGTAGGAGAGGAGGGAGAAGGGGAGGGGACGCGCATGCGCTCGAGCTCATCGTGGCGTTGCGCAGGAGAGAATTTCGGCATGTCTAGCCCGCGTTTCAGTGGAAGAGTGGAAAGGGGGAGGTGAGAGGGGTATGGGAGAGGGGGAGGGAAGAGGGAAAGTGGAGAGGGAAAGTGGAAAGGGGAAGGGGAGAGGGGAAGGGGAGAGGGTGAGTGGAGAGGAATTGTGTGGAGAGGGTATGCGCATGCGCAGTAAGGGTGGTCACGCCGCACACCACCACCACCTCCACCACCGGATTGAGCTTCGCCTTAAAGGGCCCCTCACCAGGCCACATGGCAAATTTTAGTTAGACATTGGAAGTTGTTGTGTGCCGAATGACGAGCAGTATGCCGCAAGAATTTTTCCAATCGGTTCATTACGAGCTGAGAAAAACAATAATTTGTAGCGGCGCGAAACCATGATGCGAGGAGGCGAGTTTCAAACCCTTGCCACTCGCCCCGTGTAGCCTTCGCAAGCCAAATCCCTTCCCTGCCCTCTTCACTTGACACATACGCATGAACACGTCATGCGCACGCATGGTCACGTGCGCATGACGTGCCCGAGCCAGCCCGAGCACGCGGGCGGCGTTGCACGGCCGCTACCTTCTTTTTTATGTAGCGGCCATGAGCGTTTTGTCGGCGTTCTCTGTGGTGCACTGCCTGTTTCTGCATGACGGGCATGAAAGTTGAGACATACGTACGGGCACGAGAGTGGCGTTATTGTGATCCAGTGCCGCATTAACGTTTACTTGGACGCGGTAGAATAAATGATCACAATGAGTGCTCGAACGCGCCAGAACATTACTTTCGTTTCCAGGGCTGGCGTCTGCTCGATGCGCTAACCACGGGAACACGAACGCATGGGAAAGGGAGGCACATTAGCCCCGCATCTCGCTGCAATTCACAAAAAAAATATTTGGAAAAGACGCACACATTTCCTTTGTGTGTCATTATTTGTCTCAAGTTTTATTAATCTATTCAAGCAACAAATTACACAAACTACACATGCCGTGTCAAATAATTATCGCAATGTCACGTGCTACTGTTGGCGACGTCAGAGCACAGTCGTCTACGTAGAGGAGCGAGGTCACAGCACTACCATCTACGTAGGGCCATTTTCTCATGTACGTCATCCCCTCACTCTCTAAAGCGTGCGCCCGCGAGAGGAAGGGCAAGCAGCCTTCACCTTGAAATTTGACCCATTTCCGCGGCGCGTAGCGTTGCAAATTTTGGCAGACGTGATCGTGAACGC
This sequence comes from Rhipicephalus sanguineus, assembly GCF_013339695.2. Lineage (NCBI taxonomy): Eukaryota > Metazoa > Arthropoda > Arachnida > Ixodida > Ixodidae > Rhipicephalus > Rhipicephalus sanguineus. Next base: position 21,475,711 of record NC_051180.1, read on the forward strand.
CCAGTGGATGCATTGCGCTCGTTAGCTCAAAATTGTCAAACCTGGTGAGGGGCCCTTTAAGATACTTCGCATCTAAAAAGCCCACTTACCAATTCGAACATGTTGTACTGGACTGTGGCCGCAGTACGCACACCAACCGGCCTGGTATGCTGCGGCAGGCTCATTGTTCACGGCGCGGAAAAATCCGTCGCACTCACATTGCGGTGTGTTACATTGACCTCGACACACACCTTTCATATCCGTTGATGAAAACATATTAGACAGCGGCAGGCGCAAATCGCGCAGTCGACGCAGTTGAGTGCTTTCCAAGTAGCTACGTTGACGAACAGGTGAAAGTTATCGTTACCGAACTCCGGCCAGCCCGTCTCGTGATGGCGCGGCCGCGCGGCTAACAAGAAACTTCTCAGCTTCCGCCCTTCCGCTGTTCTCGCCTCTCTCTCTCTTTTTTTTTTCCTTCACGCGTATATAGCGCGCGTCCCGGGGATCATGTGATCATGTGCTCGGTGCGCGCGTCTCAATTTTTCTTCCGTTTTTTTTTTCGTTCGCGCGCACGGCGCATGCGTGGTGCAGTAGTTTTCGACACTTCGCCGCGCCCTGTCGCTTCTCTCGCGCGCGCATCGGCCTGTGGGGCCGTATACGGAGTTCGGCCGCTTAACAGCGATGGCCCTTCTCGAGTTCGAGGCCGCGTAAAGAGAGTAACGTATATTTCTCTTCGCCGGGCTGTCCATAGCCGTGATGATAAACAGTACGTAGAAGGATGCCGCCTATATGGAGGCTATTATCCAGGACCGTACTGAGAGTGTAGTGACATTTACCTACCGAATGTGCGAAATTTGACGTCTTAGTCGATACATCGAATATGAATGCTGGTTAGGATTTTGAATACATTGCACCTTTCTTTCACTACTTTTTTTCATTTTATTTTTAATAGTTTGGTGGCGTAAAACACACGTCGTCACTTTGTGTGTGTTGAATATACCGTGAAGAACAGGAGATTACTCTTAAAGGCTCGTTTTTCTTTGTTAGACACACTATTAATGAGAACTACCAGACAATAACGCCAAGGAAAGTATAGGGGGTGTTGTAGAAGAACTGATAGCTGGGCCAGTTGGTGATAATACTTGAACATGTTTAACTTAGCGCAACGACGACGAGGACACAAGAGAAGGGGAGACAAACCACAGCGCTGGGGTTGTTATCTGTGGTATTTAGAATATAAATGCGAAGAAAGTAAAATGGACGAAAAGATAACTTTCCGCCGGCAGGGGCCAAACCTGCGACCTTCGAATAACGCGTCCGATGCTCTACCACTGAGCTACGGCGGCGGTCATCCTCCCATCCACTTTATGGGGTATATATGTGCATTTAATTAAACCTAGGAGTGTTAGTCAGCGCCGATCGCAGCCATGGCGGCAAGTGTGGAATACGCTTTTTTCTGCCTGTTGGCGTCACGTTTTAATATACCTTGTAACAGTTAGCACGAGAAAAAGTGACTTCTGGGTGTGTCCAGATAAGATCGAACACGAGGTCCCGGTCACCATTCCCGATTGTGATGAAATTTACTGTAGGTCTAGGCATTACACCCAGAACACACCACGTCACAATGGAATGAGCCACACTTCAGACATGATCGACTGCATTCATTTGACCCTACATTAAGTCTTCAAGTCCCATCAAGACTTCGCCGAGCAGACGCGACCCTTTTGTGTAGGCTGTGGTTGGGCGTTGCGTTTACCAACGCCTATGCTTTCCGCATTGGGATGGCCGACACCGCAGCCTGTGACCACTGTGGAAACGCAGAAACAATTAGACATATTTTTTGCGACTGCCCACTGTACAATGCACAGTGACTATATCTTTGCAACGCGCTGAACAAGTTGGACGACCGACCTTTGTCGGAAGAAAGAATTCTACGCCATCGACAAGACGCAACGTCACAGAAGAAGGCCATGCAAGCGCTACTGCGCTTCTTGCGATCTACCGGCCTTTTTGAACGATTGTAAGAAGAACTTCGTCCCTGTGTGTTTTTTTTTTATCTTGTGTGTGTACGTGCGTTTTTTTCTCCTCTTTTTTCCCCTCTCTCTCTCTAGACCCTCTTTCTTGCCCCTATTTCCCCTCCCCAGTGCTGGGTAGCAAACCAGATGCTAATATCTGGTTAACCTCCCGGCCTTCCTTTTTTCATCTCTCTCTCTTTTCGCAGTTAGTTTTGCGAAAAAAAATTCGTTTGCCTGAAAAAAATATACAAATTTTGGCCGCAAAAAACGCTTTTCCGCCAATTTTAAGATTTCTGAAATTTTAGCGCACCTAGGGAAAAAACGGTGCACTTCTTCGTCACAATATTTATTCCCCTTAAAGAACAAGTGAAATGCAATCTTATGAGTCTATTATTCCCCTTGCATGTCGAAGCACTTTTGAAGAAAAAAATCACAAACTTGGCAAATCGCATAAACTACCTGTATTTCAGGAATTTATTGCTGCAAGCAACTTATATCCAGTTTATCAACTTCAGTTAGCAACTTATATCCGAGTTTCAGCCCATAACGAACGACGCGGCCGCTTGGCTGGCATGGTCACATGTGACGCACTATAACTTGTTAGCAACCAAAATAATACAACGTTTTTTTCTGCACAATGGCAGATGACGTCCCTGACTTCAATCAGAGGGATTTAAAAATATTAAAAATGGCCTTTTTGAGAAAATCATTTTCAAAGTTCTGCGTTTTTGGTAAATCACTTACGTTTCAGCCCAATTATCAAGGAGAACGGAGCGCGGTAAAACCACGGAAATTATTTTAAAAGACAGCGAAAGTATCAAAGTTAATATGTACCGATTTTTATTATCCTCACTTTAACTTGCTTGCAGCAATAAATTCCTGAAGTACAGGTATTTTGTGCGATTTGCCAAGTTTGTGATTTTTTTCTTCAAAAGTGCTTCGACAAGCAAGGGAAATAATAGTCTCATAAGATTGTATTTCACTTGTTCTTTAAGGGGAATAAATATTGTGACGAAGAAGTGCACCGTTTTTTCCCTAGGTGCGCTAAAAATTCAGAAATCGCGAAATTGGCGGAAAAGCGTTTTTTGCGGCCAAAATTTGTATATTTTTTTTTAGCAAAACTAACTGCGAAACCATTGTTCTGGGTGTAATGCCTAGACCTACAGGAAATTTCATCACAATCGGGAATGGTGACCGGGACCTCGTGTTCGATCTTATCTGGACACACGCTTCTTATTTCTCGTAATTGTCGAGTAATCGACAAAGACAATCAAAACCGGAGGCACGTCGTTCAGCACTTCACCGAAAAGTGCAATCTCGATCAGGCAGACTTTGCGAAGGAGCACGATATCTAGATGAGGACTCCTTGAAAAGAAAAAGAGGAAAAAAAGCCACTCTTCTTATCGCAGTGACTTATTTTTTTACTTCGCCAAACGTTTCTTTCGAATGCTGCGTTACAAAAGAAACAGGTCTTTCTCATCTATGTCGTGTCCTGACCGATTTCATCATTCGTTTCTTGAATTTTTACACCGACCCTTCTTTCGGTTCCTCTGAGGCAAGCAGCAGTTGGAGAAAAAGAATATGTTCTCGTCAGACGAGGACATCAGCGTCGCTGAAGTTTAGCAACGCTTTTTTTCTTTCGTTTAAACTGTAAAATTTGTCCAATAAAAAGCTTTCTTCGCGAAACGAAAGTAACGAAGATACGCAGTGATGTTCATTGCGACTGTCCACGGTGCAAACTGTTGGAGTGTCGTTTCCGAGAAGCATTTGAAGAAAGTAAGTATTTTGGTTCTCCTTCCTGCTTGGCTGTTTCGCTCCGTTTCCCGCTAAAAATCCCCTGCTGTAGCCGCTATTTGCGTTGATAATATACGGTCGCCCCTTTTTGAATTTTCATGAATGAATTGGTCATGAGATCATGAATTACTCTATAATATAATTGAACGAAAGTGATCAGAAGTTCGATAAGTGTAGCTGTCTAGTTCACTTCCAGAAGAGTTTACGTCTTCTTTTTTTCTTTTTTTCTTTTTGCTGTGCCTCCTCGTATCCAACTCTATTTCTTTACCGCTATGCCTAGAACAGGGTAGCCAGCCGGTCTAATCATGAGCTAATCTTTCTTCTTTCCACCTCTTCCTCCTCCTTTCCCCTCTCTCCCCACAATGTATATTAGGTCCTTACTAGGCCACTCAAATGAAACTGTCAATAGAACACGCACCATATTTGCATCAGTTGGAAATGATTAATGGGGCACAAAATACTCGTATGCAAGTACAAATCCCAATATAATTTTCATACAATCATTCGTGAACACTCTTTGTTCTTTATCAAAACAATCAGTTCTGCAATCACGTTTCCCAATCACACAGCGTAGGTAACTCGTCAACCTGGGTATAACTAACAAGTGCAGGCACAAATTACGGCCTACAAAGGAGGTGCAGCCGGCACTGCGATCTGCATTATCGAACAAGGAAGCTACGCTACACTGGTAATCAGGCCCTGGCTAAATGCTGGCTATATCCAGGAAACTAGGCAAAAATGTCTGGTTTCCTGGTTATATCTCGCACTTTAAGCGGGACCTGATAAAGAGTGTACGACTGTTCTTTTATGACTGTACAGCTTCATTATCTCCGCAATTTTTCCCCGAGTGCGCACATTTAAATAGGCCTTTTAAAACCATCCGGGATAGTTATGGCATCGTTTACGCTTTCTGTATAAAGATCGCTAATTAGATTAATCCGGGAGGTGCGCTGTAGGATGCACACCGAATTCGTGTACATTCACGACCGCGAATCGCTAGCGTCTATGAAACCGCTACTATACGCGCTCAAAATCGCACCGTTTTGCGGCAACTGCCAGCGGCTCCAGAAATAGCACCGTCCGTGTTTTCATTCCCCGGGCATTCCGCTTGGCCGGCAATGGGCGTTTTGCTATCCGACTCGTGGCGCAACTCTCTTCAAAAGAACTGTTTTACGGAGGAGAACGAAACGAGTGAGGCAGCACGCCGCTAACCACTTCATCATGATGAGAATTGATGCACGCGCGAACCAGTTTTCAATTAACGACTGAGTGCGCTCTGTGCTATTATAGCTACCGTGCACGCCTCTACTCACGCATTGTTTCACCCTGATACGCAGGCCAAACATGCAACCCTGTGCGTGCGTGTTTATTCGCTATCCTTGATCCCCTTTTCCCCTGCAGCCTTGTTCCCTGCCCTTCTCCCACATTTGATTTCCCGTTTAGGGAATCGCTGAACACGAGGTGCCGTGCGCCCGGCAGTTTTTAGTGCTTAAGAGTGTCACAGTACGTAGAGGTGACGCAGATGTGCGAAAGAGCGAATACAGGGCTAATGGTTTATGCATTTTTCGAAGCGTCTGTTATGTCTCTCTCTTTCACATTTTTCGCTATCCCCTCTTTTTCTTTTCCGCATCGCCTGGCCTGCTTCGTATCTCATGCAACCCGCGATCCGTCCACGAGGGGGCGCAATGTTCGCCCCTGCGAAAATTCTACATAATCATCTACGCTTTCGACGAACGCTTTCAGACGGAGCATAAGTTTACTACTTCAGCGGGAGCCGAGTTCGTTCATTTGCAGCACTCATTAATTTATTTGCTGCGTCGTTAACGAGCGAGCCTCGCCAGGTTAGTGCGGAGGGCTTTCGCGTTTCGTACGCGTCGCTTCTGTTGGCCCTTACTTCGAAACCCGGCACTCGGTCAGGTTTTTTCACTGACGAGCCGCATATTACGGTAAGGTCGAGAGCTTCCAGTATGGAATATAAGTCTCTATTTAGACTGTTCTATTAAGTCCTACACAGAGTATAATGCAGAAAATGCTATAGAGCATGCCCATATATATAGCGATATACGTCCACGTTGTCATCGGCTTAAAGGATGAAAAAAAAAAAAGAGAGATGGAGGCATGGCCAGTGCTCTTCGTTAAAACTCTCATTGTGTTGTTCTGCTGTGGTGTTTATATCCGACGGCGCGAGAATATCTAACTGGTTATTTTTCTGCAGCTCCCATTCAGCAGTGCAAATGGGTGGTCGTGCCAAAAAAAAAAAAAAAAAAACTGCATTTAGAATGATCATTTCATGGCACTATTTCGCGCTGGCTGTAACTTCTCTCCGCAACGTGCACTTTCCAGTCATTTACCGATAAGCACCAGCTCCCGATATACGTACCAGCGAAGCATCATGGCACCGCACAGATCCCACACAAATTTGGCGCTGTTCCGTTACAGTATCTGGGTGCAAAAATTAGACCTCTAATTTTCTTGGCTAAGCCTTAAGAGTGCTTTCTCTAACGGGTGTGTTTGTTTGTTCTCTCGTCTTTGTGTGTTGCATATATATATATATATATATATATATATATATATATATATATATATATATATATATATATATATATATATATATTTCACAATTCCTGTTTTTTGGCAATACTATCTATCATTATTGCCGCCTGGTCACCATAAAACTATTAAACTGGTTGTAATTTGTAGTTTTGTTTCCACTCTTTCGGGGAGCCCTACTCCAAGGTGGAGGAAAAAAAGGAAGACATAGACGGAAGGAGAGCGAGGTTAGTCACATCTCAGACCGGCTGGTCACCCTGTGCTGGAAAAGAAGGTCGCCCGACAACAATGTTCCCGCTTTCTTGTGCGCTGCGAGTGCGCCTTCTCGAACAAATGCTGTCCGCTAGCCCACCTGCACTTCGGGAAGATTCTAGAATTAGCGCTTCCTACGAGGTATTAACAAATACTTATACGGTCGGTAGCCCGATACGTCATGTTTCATTTAACGTTGACTACGACGAAGCCTGAATAATATGACTGGACCGCCAGACTGTATTCGTGGGGGCAGAAATTGAGAGCGTGGGTTATATTAAACGTGCCAATAAATCAGAACAGAAAGGCCTTCTCTGCGCATCATGAAACTGCGACTTGTCGTTGCTAAATATGGCGCGGCAAACTTAATGACACGCGAACGTCGTAAACAAGCTCGACACTCGTTAATCCTTTTTTTTTTCGCATTTCTAGCCAACGTCTAGACAGCGACGATGACTGCGTTTCTGCTCAGCAATCTTGAAATTCCAGAGGCGCAAGTATAAAAGACCGTTATTCATCTCTCTTTTTTTTTTTTGTTCTTTCTTGCTAGGCGAGAACGAAATGAAAATGACGAGTAGCTTTAGTTTTCTTTATGCTTACACTGTCAACAAAACTTGTTGATTAATCACTTGAATTCAGTGGAAGTAGCAAGTAAACATCGGTTAATCGATACTTATGTAATAGAAAAAGAAGAAAACATAACTTTAGAGCGAAAGCCTTGTATTCCTCATCAAACGTCGAAATTGACCGATGGCAACGTCAACACAAGCGAAGCAAAAAGGAATCATCTCGTGATGACGTCAAAGATCGTCAGAATATGTGGCGTCATCACACGACGCTCTCGCTTTGTAAAATGTGGCCAGATCCCGTAGGCAGTGCAAAACCAGGTGAAGTGCAGATAACATGAGACACCTACGATCCTGGAGGCAGTACAAGACCACGTTAGGTGCTGAAAACATTAGGAGGAAGGAATCAGTACATCGACTCAGAAGAAAAAGAAGACGACTTTCGCCTTCGAGTTGTCTTAGGCGAATGCATAAGGGAGCCTGTGAGTTGTTTTGGCTTTTCATTTCGTCGTCAAAAAAAAAAGGGGGGGGGGGAAGAAGAAGAAAACGAAGGTCAGCATGCTTAATTTGCGCGTTTGACCCGTGTTCGTCTTTTTACGCCCAACGCGTAGGTACAATATTTGGTAGCCTTTCATATTTAAGGCACTGCTAGAAACAGTACAAGCGAGTCAGAAGAGTGTTCGACCCATTCGGTATGTTGTCAGGTTCAGCAATGAAAGGACTTACGTCACGTGCCAAGCGAACTTTATCGTAATCGCGCGCGTATTCAGCTGTACCTCTATGCTACTAATAGACTATGCGACAAGCCGACAAACATTAAATGTTGCGGACTTTTACCGATCAATGAATACGAGACGGAGATAAGCGGCGCAGGTTGTCGCGTGCAGCGTTGTAGCAGTTTTCTTCGGTGGGCAAGTTTCTTATACTGCACTCGTATCTAATAATAAAAGTCCTCATAAAGGTCCTATTCGCATGCGAAATAGAACCGTTTCTTGACATCGAGCAAACCGTGTAAATGTTATGGCTTCATTTATGGATCCCTGGTATATGGTTATTGTAATCCACCGTAACCTGTTTTCTCGCGACGATGGTATGGGGGGCATTACCATTGCTCAACGCTGCATCCATCGTCGACAACGAAACTAAGTTGTTTCACTGTCACAGCGCACATCACGGGCACATTTATCAGCACTGCCATTGTCTGTCAGTGATGTTACAGACATCTTGCAAATCAGTATACATTATCTACAAGCGGTCGCAGGAAAGTAACATTTTCTATGCTAATAAAGAATCATTGCAGCCTCATAAATATGCGTTGCGAAATCTACAGTGCTGGCTGCAGTGAACACATTCAGCGGTGCAGGAACGCCTAACTCTGGAGAGCCACGACATTTTCTTCCTCGCATTTCCTGTCTAGCACTTCGCTCTGTTTTACTGGCTTCTTCAAAGTCATAGTTTTTGTGCCTTGTATGAAACAGTTTGTCTCAATTTATGTTTTCAATGTGCCAGAACTTATTACAACGAAAACGGAAAAGAACTTATGAACAATATAGCGATTACATGTGCATATTTCAGGACAATAGAGTTGTGACTAACGCGGTTCTTGAGCATTAACAGTTCATAGGATGGCGAGGTCCGTTGTATAAAAATGAAAGCAGCAATGGGCATCCCATTCGCTTGTATAGAATTCAATCAAATGCTTCACGAAAGCTTCGCTCCATATATACTGCAATCTGCCCGAAGTATCTGCGCTACTTTGATTTATCTTTATTCTGCTCGACCATTGCTTTGTGACAGGTGCGGAGCAAATTAAGCACTCTCAATTGAGCAACTCTATCTCTGTGCGCTAACACGTCGCCGACAAGTTGTTCGTACAACACCGTATCTACGCGACTATCCCAATACTTTGTGTTGTGTTTTACGATGATTGTTGCTATGTAAAAGCCCACATTTTTTTCAGCAGGTGGTGCGAACGAATTGCACTTTCGAGAGGCATGAATGAGCCAAATATGCCCGCGCAATTAATCGCAGTTCCGTACTCCGTCTTAACATAGCATGCTTATCAGTGCATATGTCTCTTTGCCCAATGTGGCCCCGTTGTACAACAACTCAATACTGCTTGTTTTAATGCGGTAAGTGAAACGGCTTCGAGAAGTGGATAGTTATAGTGAGTTAAGAAGAAATAATGGCGCCTCGTGCCACACTCGACACACTTTTTTCACGTCTTTTTTGTGAACAAAAAACTCTGTCCTCTTTAGGGCCGCCCAAACATCAAAAGTGCATCCAAATTTAACACCGAGCCACACGTCCGCTTTGATCGCCTGCGCGAACGTAGGAGACACCGAGTGCGCTAATGGCGAAGTTGCGAACGGCTTCTTGTTTACGACCACAGTGCTCAATGTGGCTCGTCTTTCAAGCACCACCTTGCATACGTATACCTGACCGAGTGGTTGTGCATATACATCGCTGCGCCTTTGTGTTTACATAGTAACGCGGCCACCCGATGTTTACGGCCTCGTATTTTGTGCGCAGCCGTCGCAGGCGCTAGCAGCGCAAAGGGGCGCGCGCGAGTGCGCGTTATACGACTGGGCAACTTTTCAGCCTAATCTCGCCTCTTCAAAGGTGAATTTGAATAGGTTTCCATGGCAGCCAGTTTTCGGCGAAACCGGAGCAACTCAGCTTCACGGTGAGATAGGTTTACGGGCGCGTTTCCGTTCAAGCGTGTTTAGAAATCTGACAAGTGAAATGCCTTCGCCAAGCGCGGGGCGAGAAACGCGTTGAGACAGCACAGATTGGCCGAAGTTCCCGCCGACTGAAGGCGACGGATAGTGCTCGATGAAGCATCGCGCAGAAGACCAAATACTGAATTAATGCGGGGCCATGGGCTGGAACACACACGGCTGGCACGTAAAATTCGCTGATGAATATATATTTCTCGTACCCCACCGCATTTGGTATACCTAGAATCATCCGAATTTTTTGCTGTTGGGGCTCTAACATGTACAAACAAACTTGTTTGGTTCGACTAATTGTGGCATGATGTCAGCTGCTGCTACCAAACTATTTTAATATTATGCGTTACGCTTATATACAAGTCGTTAGAAGAATACAGATAATGTTTTATTAAATGAGGTTTAATAAGTAAGGTTTTATTAAATTAAGAGCGCAACGGAAACAAATGCAAAAAAATCATCGTTGTTACAAAGGACGTCTTGAATGTATACCAAGGATGACGGGATGAATTCAGTGAGATCCATTATTATGACGAATGAAAATATTTGTAAATTTGCGTGGAATGGGCATCGTATATGATAACTCACATAAAGAATGTGTACGTAGTGCTTGATGCAAGGAACATCGACAAATGATTGGAGCAGCTGTAGTAAATGAGTTGCTATGACTAATGAGTAGCGTAATTATAGTCACTGTGCTTCAGCTTTGTGCCTCTGTGCCGTGGTTACTGAATTCAGTTTACTCCCTTCGTTTCAGTTGATAAAAGCTAATCGGTATTGAATGAAATTTAATACCGATTGACCATATTTCTTTGACCATATGCCTTTGACCATATTTCAACATCAACATCCTGCGCCTAGGATGACTGCGCTAGCTCAAATCAAGTAGCTTATTTATCCTTTAGGTTTTCATAAATGAAAGAAATGTCTCAAAAGATGAATAGGTATAGGTAAACTGTTTTTTTTTATTATAAACAAGACATACTCATTGTTCAGCACGTATTCAAGCGTATTGTGTACCTCCATCTGCTAAGAAAAGTATACACAGTGTGGCTCAATTTCTAGAAAAGGGCTGACTGTCATCCTTGAACAGAACTCACCCACGTACCCTGAATATACAAGAGCGATAGCTCTTATAACAGTTCCGAGGACATATAAATCCTATTTATTTAAAGGACTTAAATTAAAAAAAGAATGAGAACACGCGTTTCATGCAATATTCTAGTCTCTAAAAGCGACTTTCCGCATCACCACGATATATATCTGTTTTGTCTTACCTTTATTAAGCAAAACAGGAAAAACATGTGAAATCCTAGCATATTAACTGGTAATTTCGATTATTATGTATTGTCTTTGCAAAATATTGAGAATAGAATGACAACTATGTTGCACGTTACATGATGTTTGCCCGGCTTGTTAATGGTGTGCAAAAAAACAAAAAGTTACACTTGGCAAACTTAACATGTTCCGTTTTGAGAAATTTTGGGAGAACATTATGCATGAGATTTCATGCACGAGTATCCTTGGTTGACTTTTGCATCGAGTCCATAAGATCACAGAAATTTATCTTTGGTTTTCTTCTCTAACAACGGGATTAATTTCATAGGGTTATTTTCATGGGCAAGTGTAAGTTCGCGCCAAATGGAAAATCCGCAAGTATGTGTGATATACAGAGATTTTTCGGAAAAGAATAAAACCATGCGAGTAAACAAACATCTTCTGTCGAAGCGACTGCAATAACAACTCAATAACGAGAAATGTGTGTACCACGAAAACGCTTTTCTTGAAAGAATACTAAAAAAACACTACTTAGGCGAATAAATAAGCAGAAGTTTGTACAGAAAGCGCTAATGGATGAAGGTTTTCCCTGTTAAATTTACTCTGACATCGTTGTTTCATTATGCGCAAAGATAAGCACGTGATGGGCAGGAAGGTGAGATGATTTAGATTAGCTTCCTGTAAATTTTTTCGTTTTCTTCTCGAGGTGCACTACCTAAAACAGCTTTCGTTTGGCGGACTGTGTACAGCACCGCCGACGCCACTCTATCGTCCAGCGGAGAAAAAAAAAAGCAATGAGTAGCATGACTACGCGTTACAACAGCGGCCACTTTCGAAAACAACACAAAAAAAGTATTGTAAACCCGATCTCCTAACGGGCACACCACCAAACCGTCCCCCTTCGCCTCAGCTTTAACTTTTATCCACCCGTGTCTCCTCTTACCCACCAACCCGTAATTTTCCCTGAGAATGAACAGGCTGCGTAACCGCATGCAGCTGCAGGTAATATTGTGGTTAGCAGTGGTTTGCTTACGGCTGCTGTGGCTTCTGTGCTATTAACCTACAGTTACTTAATTACGCTGACATGTTTTGGCATGGCCACGCAGGAAGTGACTTCAGCCTCACTAGAGCTGAAGCCGCTAGCGCTGAGTGCAAGGGGGGGGGGGGAAGGGTTTGTGAGATAGTTTGCAGGGGTGGTTGGGGAGCTGCATGTTAGCGTCTCCACCTGGTGACAATGTTTGTTTTTCTGCGGTAAAGTAATTAAGCTGCAAAGCGGCTGCCTGTTCCATCCCAAGACCGCTAGGCCCTTGCTGCATCATACAATCACGTCCGCTTTGTAAATATGCACCGTGCGCAGGGGCGCGTGGGCTACGCGCTGCCCGATGCATAAAAAAGGTGACAAGAAGAAACGTACAGAAACTAATTAATATAAAAAGCAACAGCGTCGAGCGAAATCCTAGTGAACATAGGAGTGCATAGAGAGAAGGAGAACTGAAGAATTCATATCGGTTATGCTGGCCTAATTTTGGTTCGTTACTATTTTCTTTCGCCTTTGTTCAAGATGGACACGTTTTAAGAGTTATTAACGTAACGCGCCATGCTGTACAAGTTCATCTTAGCGTTCAGTCGTCAACGCTTTTTGGCATTCTATTAACTTCATACGTGATACGCTGATTATTTATTTTATAGGTGACGTTGATGGAACTATCAGGACTGGCGACGAATACATAGTAACCGAAACAAAAAGCAAGACTTGGTTCACGATCGTCTAACACCTGCAAAAACCTTATAAATATTCGAAAAGAACATGTATGAAAGAGAGCTTTTACAGCTTCGTTACAGCACAGGCTTATTCTAAATTCTGCGAAACGAAATATCCAAGTTAAAAGTCACAATAAAGTAAGTGATAGCTTTGGTTATAATAACGATGGCTTAGCGTACCTGTATTTAAAGCCTCGAGCGACATTACTCTGATCTCTCTGTCTCTCTCTTTATTCCTCTTGTTTGATTGAGCAAACACGCACTGTACTTGTGAGGTTCCTAAAGCAGGGGCAGTGTTACTGTTGCTGTAGGCGCATTGTTGGCAGTGCACCAAAGTGGGAATTCACTTATGCATTCGTTTCGTAATTGAGCGAAATGCTAAAAAAACATCGCGCTTGTTTGAGCGTTTTGTGTGTATCAACTCTAACGGTGCTTGAGAACACGGAAATTGCACAGCATGATCGATCTGGAAAAAAAAAAATCATCAGAACAAATCTCGAGGTCACAGCCATGAATGCTCTTTGGACGAATCTTTGACTTCAGCAGCGAAATCCCTAACGAATGCAAAAAAAAAAAAAACGCGAAAGAAAACGTACGCAGCCTTCCCCATGCTGCAACAACATTCCTGAACTCCAGCACCTTTTGTGAGGAGGCACGCTGGCGATTCGATTACTACACAGGAAATGCGCGAGCCATTGTTTGTTGTTACCCGCTTTCATCAGTTTCACCAAGGGGGCACAGTTTTCTCCGCTGATCTCATTGCTGTCTGTGGCAAAGCGCTAGGTCAAACTCCTTTCATCGCTTGCTCGCGCGTACGTTCTCTCAGTTTGCCTCATCGGAATCTCGGAGCCTTGCTCTATCGGTATTTCGCAAGAAAATACGCACTGCTGCCAGAATGTCGGCTGCACAGTTTGCGTGCGTGTGTGCGTAGGGAAAGGTGCTACATTGCTTGTGCGGATGGGCGTACATTCTAAGAAAAAAAGAGATACATTTGACTCGTTTTTGCCACGTATAAGACTCTCACATCTATAACTCTCTTTAAAGAGGCACGCTAACTCTCGTTTGTGGAGACGCTCGTCCCAAGACTCTCCAAAAGAGAATTACCGTACCCGTTAAAGAGAGTTATAAATCTGGGAGTCATATATGCGGTAAAAGAAAAAGAGCTGGTCAGAAGTCTCTCTTTCTTTTTTTTTTCTTGGAGTGCCTTATAGGCCTTTATCTGCCAACAGTTTCCGTCGTATATGTATACACTACGCTAAACATGTATAATATGACAAGCTTTCTAATGTTGATGTTGACTGGGGTCATCGCTGGTAGTATGCTCTTAGTAATATGCATACAATTTTCCGTCAGAGCAGGTAGTTTGAACGAATAGTTGGTGGGAAAAGGGAGGCTGCATCCGCAGTCATAGGCAAAAAGTAAATTGAAAGAACAGATACATATATTCTAGGTATTTGCTGTAAGCATTGCAAGCTTGTCAAGAAGGTTGGTAAGCGAAAAAAAAAGAGGTATACACTGCCGTTTCTTCTCAATCAATGAGCACGGAAAGCGAGAGGCAGGTGCTGTAATTGGAAAACACAAGCAATCTAGATCACGCGCTGATATTTCGAGCACTGAAGGGGTTACGTGCCTCGAATCCACAATTCACTGCTGTACGCTGTGCTCGAACGTCAGGTTCTCGGTGTCGCCGAGCGTTCTTAAGAGTAAAAGGGTGTACGCCCTGCATGTAACTGTCGCCTTCACGATATCTCGGAGCAAGGTGCCGCTGGTGAGACACCAGAAGCTGAGCGTTGAAAGCGAACGAGGCGTATGCGCGTTAGGTGGTACAGTCAACATAGTGAAGTTAGCTGGAAAGACGTGACCGCCATCAAATGTACTTTTCTCTACTGCCCTTTGCGTTCTGTGATATCACCGGTTCCACAGCAGTGGTCGAACAGCAGCAGTTCCCCACTGACTATGTTGCGCCAGTGAATGACACAACAAAGAAAATACGATGGGGAGAAAAGAGGCGCCTATCACGACTTCTGGAACAGCGGATCGGTGGTTGTTATTCACAGCCACGGACCAGCATTTATCTGTCTTTAAAACAAAGGGTACTAATTTTATGAATGGATGGATACAATTTTATTAAATATCCAGCAAGGTATAACGCGACCCGCTCTTAGGTCTCCCACAATGAAACGTCAAGGTCTTGCCTCAACGACGCCTCAGGGGTTGCTGGACTGCCCACATTTGGATGCCGAGGTCTGAGCTGCGCAGAGCAGCGGCCCACCTCGACGACAGGATCTCCGGAGTAACTGTCATCATTTTGATAACATTGTTACGCTCGCACAACACGTGTTTCAATGTTGCTGGCCCTTTCTGGCACAATTTGCACGTGTCGTCGTGACGTTTGTCTGGGTATATTCGTTTTAGGTGGAATGGGTTAGGAAAGGTGTTCGTCTGGAGCTGTCTCCAGGCGATGGCCTGACTCCTGTTTAGTTTGGGACTCGGCGGTGGAAATATCCTTCTCGCGTTTAGATATGCTTTTGTTATGTCATTGTAGCTCATGCACAGAAAATTAAGGGCGCTTCGCACTAATGGTGACAAGCCTGAAGGAAGTGCGGTGCAGGACGGCCCTCTTTGTTGCTCTTTAGTTTTCTCTTTCTTTCTTCCAAACTTTCTTTCTTAGTTCCTCTTTCGATCTTTTCTATTTTTTTCTATCTTTATTTCTATTTATTGCTTTCTCTCTCTCTCTCTCTATTTCTTCTTTTTCTTGCTCTTTCTATTTTCGTTCCCATTTCTTCCCTTTCTTTTTCTCACGCTCTCTCTATTTTTCGCTTGCTTGCTCTCGTTTTCTGTCTTTTCTTTCTCTCTCTTTCTTTGATTCTCTCAATTCACTCTTTCTTTTCTCTTGCTACATTTGTTTTTCTCTATTTCTCTCTTCCGCACTCTGTCTATGCTATGCTTTACTCTCTCCCGGTCTCCTTTTCCTCCTCGTCCCCCGCAATATTTCCCCCTCACCCTCATTTCTCTTTGTCACTCATGCTTTGCCTGACAGACAGTAATGCCATTGAAAGTACAGGGGGTGTTATTTGCTGTAATTAGAATATAAATGGGAAGAAAGTAAAGTGGACGGAAAGATAACTTGCCGCCGACAGGGACCGAACCTGTGACCTTCGAATAACGCGTCCGATGCTCTACCACTGAGCTACGGCGGCGGTCATCTTCCCGTCCACTTTATGGGGTATATATGTGGATTTAAACCTAGGAGTGTTAGTCAGCGCCGATTGCAGCCAAAGCGGCGAGTGTGGAACACTCTTTTTTTGCCTGCTGGCGTCACGTAGCACGTGATCTTTTTTGCAAGCGGGCAGCTTACCATTAATATCGACATTTTAGTTCAACAGCCATCATTTCCAAATGCTAAAATTGTTTCTCTCAGTCATGCGAAGTGACATTACATCATTACATCAGAAGAAAACATGCGTACAAAAATATTTTCTTCCCAAACGTTTCTATAATAACTGCGAATGAATGTATACAGCTTTGTTGTACAAGCCGTACAACATCACATCACCCCGGCAGGCTTGCGTGAAGTGTTTTGACAGCGGCCTTATGACTGCGAGGGCAGCTCAATAAAAAAAGTATATATATATATATATATATATATATATATATATATATATATATATATAGAGAGAGAGAGAGAGAGAGAGAGAGCAGCATTCATGCATGCATAAAAAGTGCGAAGACCGATCAGCGTGTCGCCAGTGCTGTCTGCAACATTTCCTATGATACGACGCAGACGTTCTCCTGCATGTTTTCGAAAATGCATCCTTTGTTTGCAATGGGGCAATGACGCCAGCATCGCCGCTGGCGGTAGCCCAGCGCGGCTGATTACGTTGGTTGCCGCGACACTATTTCCCCCGGGATCTGTAAACGAAGCCCGCGAGGCGGCTGAGGGGCTCGGCCTCTCGGTCCCCACGTGGGAGCGGCCCGCGACACATTGATCTGTGTTTTGGAGGACCAAATAAAAGATTATCCAATCCAATCCAATCCAAACGCGCCTTGATCACATCGGTGGAGAATTTCTTTTCGCCTTTCGCTTGGTACGAAGTGTTCGTGGTCACTGCAAGATTAAGGTAGCACGAAACAAAAAAAAAACAGCAAAATACGGACGGCAAGAGCATTTTTATATATTTCTCATGAAGTGCATCACAAATGCAGAACACCGCTGTCTTATCTCTAGCTTCTTTGTATTATATATATATATATATATATATATATATATATATATATATATATATATATATACATATATATATATATATATATGTATATATATATATATATATATATATATATATATATATATATATATATATATATATATCTTTTTACCAAAGAAGCCTCCACTTTCATAAGTTACCCTAGGGAGATGCGATCACAGCTTTATCGCGATTTATTAACAGCGAATCTGTTCTTGGTGAAGGCTTTCATGGGACGATGCGTGGTAACGCGGCGCAGCAATGAGGAAAGGGCATAGAATAGCGACGGGGAGAGCGAGTGCTAAGCTCAGGTGCAGTGCAGTGGGGGTGTGGAGGGAGAGAGGAGGACTGCACGCACCGAGCAGGGGTGCCGAGCATGGGAGCAGAGACACGTTTCACTTTCGTGTTATACCGATTGCTATGGCGGAAGGATCAGCCATATTTTTTTCCAGCCACTTTTTCCTTAACCACGTTCAAGAGCATGCCAACGCTTACCATTCTTCGCTCACTCTGCTTACCACCCTACAATAGCGCTTATCCTAAACTGAGGCGGTAATCTGGCTTCTTCAAAGAAGGCAAATTACACGTGTTTGGTTCTACATTTAACAGCGGAGCTGATGATGGCAGCCGTTGGTTGTAATTCCTCGCCAGAAAATTATCGTCATCATGAAGCGGCACGCACTGTGTTCGACCTCTTCATCTTCTGCTTCCTTCACAGAAAACGCGCGCCTATTTGTCTGGAGCCCGATTCTGATAACTCTGATGGGTGACAGAACGAGTACACAGAGAGAGAAAGAGAGAGGCAGAGAAATTCTTGGCGAAAAAAAGTTCTTGACGAGGCGTGATTCGAACCAGCGTACCCACGATCCGAAGGCGAACATCGTAACCACTCGGCTTTCCATGCATACTATCAGAGCATAGCATATTCTTGTATTGTATACTATAACAAGCGGATTGAAAAAGGAAGTGAGGGCGAGGATGAGAGATGTGAGGGAGAAGGGAAAGGAAATAAGGAGTGGAGAAGAAAGCATATCAAAGAAAGAAAGAAAGAAAGAAAGAAAGAAAGAAAGAAAGAAAGAAAGAAAGAAAGAAAGCGAAGGAAGACACAAAGAGAGAGGAAGAATGCGGAAACGGGAAATAGAGAGAAGAAAGGGAATAAATAAAGAAAGAGAAAGAAAGAGAGAGGAAAAAATAAAGAGGAAGCTAGGAATAGAGCGACAACGAAAAGGAAGAAAAATAAAGGTATAAAGATCGAGAAAGCTAGAAGAGATAGAAAAGTAGAGATAAAGAGAAAAATAAACAGAAACAAGAAAAGACGCCCAGTTCCGCTGTTCCTTCAGGCTTGGCACGACTAGGGCGAAGCTGTCTTAATTTTTTTTTTTTGCTTTCAGTCTCTGATGTTTGTGAGATTTGCGTTGCAAGAAAAACAATGAACAACACAAAACCACTGAAGCATTTTGTAGTGCTCAGCCACCCCTCGCTTTAAGTGTAAAAGCGCCCACGACTAACTGTACGAACATACTGTTGCCATTGTGTAGGCTTCGATGTTTACATTGGTACGCCGGGTAATTTTCGCTCCGAGTGCTACCACGATTAAAGAGTTCTCTGCTCCACCATACAAGAGTTGATTCTTGCAGTGGGATAGGAAACACGCGAATAAGAAGGAGAGCGTTGCCCCACACCTGCAAGATAATTCACTGTCGCTCACAGAAACACAGAGCCCCAGCGAAGCTTGAAGTTTCGATTGCTTTCTCTCTGCGGCGCTGATCGCGAAGACAATGGGCCTACGTGACGGCCCTTAGGGTGCCCCAATTGTGAGACGGAACGTGACCTGCGTGCGTTGAGGAAAAAAAAAGCAACGAACTGACAAAAAAATAACGAGAGGAACTTTCCGACCATTTCTTTCTTGGCACATTGTAACTCTTTCCTAGCGTTTTTTTTTCTTCATCTCTTTCTACTTTATTTTATCCCAGCGAGATGGTGCGTTTCTGTTTTCTCTGGGACGCATGAGAGCGCGTAGGATGCTTGGCGACGATAGACAAAATAGTATGGTAACAGCATTTTACTACAACTGTATCTCGGGAAAAAATACTCACACATATAATGCATGTCATGCTTCCCAAACAGTTTCAACTTGTCGATTTTATTTTGAGACCTGTTAGCTACAAAACTATCTTTATCAATGTCGAAATAAATCGGATAGATGTATCACGCCTTTGGAGCGTTTATAAGCAGTTCTGTTTCTTGCTTTGTTGTTTTGAGTTTTTATTTAGGCACTGCAGGGAAAATTTTAGTGCTCTAAACCACAATGACAGTAAATCATGGCAGCATGTGCACACGAATATCCCGCGGGAAAACTGAGCATGGCCCGAAGAGCACCAGTTGGCGCGGAAGGGTAGCTTGTGTTGTCGCTGTGCATTTGTTTGTTTCGTTCGTTTACTGTGTTTACCGCAGCTGTCATGTGGCAGAGAGCGCGACGAGCGGGTAACTTCATCTTGCGCCGCAGTATTGCGCTCTGGGCCATCGTTACCGCCAAGCTGTCTAGCGGCCGATCGGGTGACGTGCTTGCACTAGTCGCACGCGGCACAATGCTGTCTCCTTCGAACCTTTGGCGTCAGCGCTTCGTGCACATGAATGTGCGATTTCTTGTTCATTTGTTACCTCAGACTGCTTCGCTCCATTTGAAGCTCATCACAAATAACAGGTACTGAGTCGTGCACGGCCGCAGCGAACCAGTAATAGCTCTTTGTTCTTGTGTGTAATATCCTTCGCTCTCTCTGACGCACACGCACGTGATGATGCGTGATTCGCGAGGTTGTACAGTTCAAACACAGTACGGGTAATCCATGTCATCAGTATGCATCTGGGTGTGCGGTTGCTCCGACGAAGTCTGAAACTGATACAGGCACGTCGCGGTTGACCTCAGACAATATTTTAATGAAGCCGTAACCTGAGTAGAAATGGCAGCAATAAAAATAGTTGGCATGCACATTGTTTGTATGCATAAAGGTGTGCAAAAGTAATTCAAGTTCGTTCCTTAAAATCTGATCACACGAATCTATATACACGCTAGTGCGTACAGTATTTTCAAGCAGCGTCGTTTTAAACTGTAGTCTTGTACCTGCGAACCCATGCGTGTTCCGTTGCACTTGTTGCTGCGCACTCTAGACAGTACCTCAAGTATATGAAAAACTCACGTTATACATGACTGAGTGGCTCTAAAGACAAGTCTTCGAGTATGCTTTAAGTTAACTAGTGCAACCTGTTGGATCAAGGTGCTTGGCAATTAACAGAGAAAGACACCATACATAAGCTAAATCAGTGCATCCTCCATAGTTGTCTAGAAAACTCTAACCATACACTCTAAGAAAAAAAAAAGTATAGGTGACTCTTTTTGGAGAGTTCTGACTTGCCACGTATACGACTCTCTTTAAAGAGTCACGGTGACTCTCCTGGTGGTTCAGAGTCGGCGCGCTCTAGGAGAGTACCCTGGCCCTCTAGGAAGAAGTGGAAGGAATCTTATCCGAAGGATCACATTACCAGTTATGAAGGAGACAGACGACTCTTCCCGGTAACACTCCTACAGGGGTCAAATGACACACACCGAAGCGACAAGCGACTCCACAACTATATTAAGTTACTCAATTCACCCATTCTCTACTTTTGCTCGGTACTGTTGGAAATAGTGAAGTAATAATTTTAAGCAAGTGCAATAATACTTGCCGTTGTGCCCAGCGACTGCAAGCAAAGAACAGTTCAATTTTAGCATTATATAATGAAACTTGTTAAAACAACACACATTTTCCAGCAGAGTAATCTAGAAAGCGCGAAAAGATGGTCTGTGATTTCCAATTAAACCGTTGAGGTATTCCTTATTTGCATGCTTGTATGTATATAGCCAACTAAAATGTGTGACAGTGATGTGCATAGTGTAAGATGGTGCAAAATAAACTCCAGAAATCAGCATCATGTTTCCATATTTACTCCTTATGATTATGAATAAATCAAAAAGCGGTGACGTCTGGAGGCATCAGACTTGTGACTTGCTATGTTGTCGCTCCTGTTCAGCATGAGCAGCCATGAAAACTTGTATCTGAAAAGCAGAACGTTATATTATGATCACAAAATGGAATTGCAGTAAAAGTTTGTAAAACCTACACAATAAGTGATTTACACAGACATCAAAACGGAAAGTCGGGCTAGTTAGTCTTGGTTCATAACGTATGGAATTGCACAGCGCGGAATACAGGACGAAACACTTGAAGAAGCACACATGAACAGCGCTGACTCTTAGCTGAGCAAAGTTTGAGATTTGGCTAGTTGGTAATCCATCTTCAACAACCAGCGCAGAACGGACAAGGGGCAGGAATGTTGGAAGCCTATGTTCCCTTTCCTGTCCCTTGTCCGTTCTGCGCTGGTTGTTGAAGGTTCTCAGCTGAGGTCTATTGCATAAGGCACATGCGCAAAGAAAATAATTATGAGCAAAAGAAAGGAAAAACAAGAATCTCAATCTGTTTACTGTCTGCGCGTGACTTTGAGAAATTGAACTTCCTTATCACTTAAGGTGATACAAGGCTGGCTGATGCACTGCTCCCAATATTTGTTAATGTATTTTGTTCATGTTACTGTGCTTATCTATCACTTCCGTCTTGTTAAACAATAGCTTGCACTGATGCTGTGTGCAATGAGCTACCAATTTTGATAATCGGTCGTTTTTTTCGCATTTCCTCTGGTGCTCCCGCAATCTAACATTTGCGCACCTACCAGTCTGACCGACATAACTACTGCCGCATGACAGAGGGATCTTGTACACTACTTCTGTAGCACACGGAATGAAGGTGCTTCTGTGTTTCACACCACATTCACCTTTCTTTTTGGTTTTGTCTTCTGCCCTGCGCTTAACACGTGCGCAAATGCTGCGCAGCTTCTTGGGAGCCGTGAAAACCACCTTCACATCAAATCTGGATGCTACATTCTTAAGGGTATGCGCCATCTTGTGAACGTAGGTTAGCGGAGCGATGCGGCTTTCATTATCTGTCGCTCATCATCATCATCATCATCATCATAATCAGCCTGTCTACGCCCACTGCAGAGCAAAGGCCTCTCCCATGTTCCGCCAATCAACCCGGTCCTGTGCTTTCTGCTGCCACGTAATACCTGCAAACTTCTTAATCTCATCTACCCACCTAATTTTCTGTCTCCCCCTCACGCGTTTGCCATCTCTTGGAATCCAGTCAGTTACCCTTAATGACCACCGGTTATCCTGCCGACGTGCTACGTGCCCGGCCCATATCCATTTCTTCTTCTTGATTTCAACTATGATGTCCTTAACGCCCGTTTGTTCCCTGACCCGCTCTGCTCTCTTCCTGTCTCTTAAGGTTACACCTATCATTTTCCTTTCCATCGCTCGCTGCGTCGTCCTCAATTTAAGTTGAACCCTCTTTGTAAGTCTCCAGGTTTCTGCTCCGTAGGTAAGTACCGGTAAGATGCAGCTGTTATATACCTTCCTCTTGAGGGATAGTGGTAGATTACCATTCATGATTTGATAATGCTTGCCGAATGAGCCCCAACCCATCCTTATTCTTCTAGTTATTTCACTCTCATGGTTCGGCTCCGCGGTTACTACCTGTCCTAAGTAGACGTACTCCTTTACAACTTCCAGTGTCTCGCCACCTATCGCAAAGCGATGTTCCCTGCCAAGATTGTTCCACATTACTTTAGTTTTTTGCATATTAATTTTCAGACCTACTCTTCTACTTTCCGTATCCAGTTCAGTAATCATGAGCTGCAATTCGTCTCCCGCGTTACTCATCAATGCAATGTCGTCAGCGAATCGTAGGTTACTGAGATACTCTCCATTAACTCTTATCCCTAACTCTTCCCAATCTAGGGCCCTGAAAACCTCCTGTAAACACGCGGTGAATAACATTGGAGAGATCGTGTCTCCCTGCCGTACGCCCTTCTTTATTGGGATTCTGTCGCTTTCTTTATGGAGGACTATAGTGGCTGTGGATCCGCTGTAGATTTCTTCCATTATGTTTATATAGGCTTCGTCGATGCCTTGATTCCGCAGTGCCTGCATGACTGCTGATGTCTCCACCGAATCAAATGCCTTCTCGTAATCTATGAAGGCTATGTATAGGGGTTGGTTGTATTCCGCGCATTTCTCTATCACCTGATTGATAGTATGAATATGGTCTATTGTTGAGAATCCTGTACGAAATCCTGCCTGGTCCCTTGGTTGATTGAACTCCAAGGGACCAGGCAGGATTTCGTCGCTCGGTCGTGTCCAACTTAAGTGACTACCGAGTACGCGCTGGAAACATCGTAGTATATCTGCATCTTGAACTACCGTCTTTAAGCCAACAAAAACCGTTATATATAGCGCGTCTAAGCGTTCTTTACACACTTTTTTGGCACTTTCCCACGCGCAGAAGCATGCTGCACACTCAATGTCGATGGAGATGTCATTATGAAGTAGACTAAAGTGCACCTGA
Organism: Rhipicephalus sanguineus; assembly: GCF_013339695.2. Lineage (NCBI taxonomy): Eukaryota > Metazoa > Arthropoda > Arachnida > Ixodida > Ixodidae > Rhipicephalus > Rhipicephalus sanguineus. Next base: position 21,499,382 of record NC_051180.1, read on the forward strand.
AAGCGACATCTAGCACCTTCAGCAGTGCAGACACAATGTGCGATCACCACACAATGACCTTTGAGAATTGTTTGCATCGCTCATTTTATGGGAGCTTCAGGGGCGTAGCCAGAAATTTTTTTCGGGGAGGGGGGGGGTTCAACCATTTTTTTTGGGGGGGGGGTTGAAACCCCTCAAACCCCCCTTGGCTACGCCCCTGGGGAGCTTGTACAGCAACGCGCATAACGATGTCAACTCGTTAAGTGACAATTTTAGCTGGGCATCCGCAACAGCCCCACAGACGCAGGCTGCTGTTGGAAATGGCTGGCAGCCTACTTCTGCAGGGCTGCTGTCGACGCCCAGCTAAAGCTGTATAATTAGTACCTACGAAAGCAGTACACTCACCGTTAACAGGCGCACGTTATCCGTGACCGCAGCTCCATGAATATTCCGCCCTCCAAGCGTCACTTCGAGCACGGAGCCTGGCGTCAACGCCACCGAAGATGCGCATGTTCGCTCGAGCAGAAGACTGCAAGACATGCAACCCCCGCAACCAAAGCAACGCATTCCAAAAGACCGAGGAGACTGAGAGAGGAGGCAGAGTCTCCGCGCCAGCCCGGATGCGTCAGTGAGCCATGGCGACACGACGGCGCCAACGGCGTGTACCGCGACGCCTTCACCACGGAAGCCAACCGAAACGCGCTTCACTAGAGTTCAGCAGAAGTGTTAACTATCTTTTTCTGCTTCTACTTTCCAAAGGGGCTGAAATGGATACCCGAAGAGGGTCACGGTGCCGTGACCCACTTTTGATTTTTTTTTCTTAGAGTGTATATATTAAACATAAAGGTGTCACTTGTTTTTTATAGATAGATAGATAGATAGATAGATAGATAGATAGATAGATAGATAGATAGATAGATAGATAGATAGATAGATAGATAGATAGATAGATAGATAGATAGATAGATAGATAGATAGATAGATAGATAGATAGATAGATAGATAGATAGATAGATAGATAGATAGATAGATAGATAGATAGATAGATAGATAGATAGATAGATAGAAACGCTCAAAGCGCCTTAGGTTCGCTAAGAAATGTTTCGCAGTTAAAAAAGAACAGGGTGATACGAGTTGCGCAGAAAAAAGGAAAGAAATACAGGTGTCATCAAAGCATTAGCGGAAACAACCGAAGCGTGACCCTTGGCCGACCTGACATCCTTCTTATGAACACAAGAGCCGGAGATTTTCCCCTCCACTGAATGAACCCGTAACCCGTTTCTGTGGCACTCTATGATGCTGAGGAGGTCGCTGAGAGTCACTGTCCCGATACAGACTAACGAAAGTGCGATGAATAAGAGAAGGTCTCTGCCATTCGCACTTCTTTTTCTGTCAGCGGCATTGTATTGCGTACGAGGGACAGTCGTAGCCTGTGTGCCGGACGTGGTGAAGATCGCGGGAGCAGATAATTATGTTTTCCGCTTGACTAGGACACGTGGTACATCCCAGAAACAGACCCAGAATGGTCAGTGTGGCCTAACACGATGGTCACCGTGCGAATAGAGCTTTTGTGCGGAATGTAAATGGTGCGTCACGAGATGCAAAATGTGTTCGCATGCCAGAGCAGCAATACATATAATTTATTGACTCTGAGTGCGTCAATATGACCAATAACAATCAGTTTTCTTGACTGGAATGAAAGTACAGACATTCGCAAAAAAAATAAAATAAAGACATTGTTTAAGTGGTCGTTACTGCGCAAGATCAAATCAAGGACAATCATTGTTATTAAAAAACAGTAAAATTAAAGGCACATTTGGAGGACGAAATTGTTTGCGCAACACATTTTTTTGGATGAAATTAAAGATATGCGAAATTAAAAAAAAAGAGTATATGTAAACACTGAGCTGTAGAATGATGTCACCATCTGCACGCAGATGACATGAGAAACAACCTGAAATCGGGAATAAATACGGTTCCATCATAACTGCGCAAACTTATAGAAGGAACTTTATGTGGAATAAGTGTAGGGCGTCCCTTTGATGTTTTATTAGGTGGCACCCACATAAATGTAGAGACAGCGTGGACCCCCATCGCTAATTTGCAGCATATTCGCGCAAGTAGAGATGCTATAGTTCAGAGCATGCGCACGAGAAAGATGCCGTCCATCGCTTAATTCGAGAAAACTGCATCGCTTACCAGCCAGTAATAAATTGAAAAAAAAAATGTTGCCTGATTAGTGTCAAAGTATGATGTTTTATTCGATGATGGCCAATGCGTGAAAGTGATTATTTTTATACGTAAAGTGTTCATAGCTCACGGGAAAACATATCTCCCTAAAAAAAATCTTATTTTCATAAAAGATATGCGAAATCTCATAACATCACCGCTTTCCAGAATAACTATATCTTGCTGCCGAGCTTACCAATTTGTTTAGTCATAAAGCAATAGATTAACAGCACTTTTGCCTAATACTTGTCGTTTGTAACAACCAACCAGTGAGTAACTTACAAACCTTTAGATCTTGTAGGTGACCGACCGGATGACCGGCTAGTTTGCTGCAGTGTATGACCAGTGTATACAAAAAATTAAAAGATATGAACTCTATGCGGCAGATTCCACACAGAGCATTAAAATAACGAAATAAAGCTCTGTCTTTCCAGGGAGGTGACACAACAAGAATACAGGGCGGGTCTCTTGGTCTCTTCGTCCCTGTATTTACTATAGGGAGGCACATCACCTGCCTCGATTCAATTTGCAATATTCTTGAACTACCGTTTAGAAACTGATTGCTTTACGGCTCCCTTTAACTGCTCAGCGTTCGCAAAACCTTTCACCTTCGGCAAATTTTCTCCCAGTCGCCCAGTGTTTGCTCGTTGCATTACGCCTCTTCGTGTGTTCTACGTAAGCGCTGACGGGGTCGGTAGCAGCTGTACTGTGAGGCGAATGGCAAGTGTGGAAGTCCGGCAGCAGTTACCCACCCTTCGTATTCCAAGGGATAGCACACACGGTTTGATGTGGACGCTAGCACTGACATAAGTTTGAATGCTCCTGCAGAGACGACGGCACTGACTTTAAAATCCTGTTTGCTCTGTCAATAGACATGCAGCTCCCAAACCCTCAGTGACAGCGTGATTTATGAATGCATGGTTGTAAAATATGTAGCTAGATTTTGTCAGTACGTCCAAAAAGAAACACTCTCGTAATCCCCGTAGGCCTTTAAGGGCGCATGGGTATTGCCATGGCGAATAGACACTGTATTTTACATTCCAGTTTGAATATGGGATGAGGGAATCATACTGGGTGAGTGGACAGGATTCTGAAGAGTCCCGAAAGAAGTCCGTGAGAAGAAATAATCTTAAGCGAAAGATGACTTAATTGATATAATTGGCACGTTATTTAACATCCAAGCAGACGAATGCTTCGAGAACAATCACTCGCTAAAACGTCGTAGTCGCAAATATTGATGCGAATGCCACATTTCACTGTCTCAAAATTGTAATAATAAAATATCTGGGGTTTTAAGTTCCAAAAGAACGATATGATTACGAGGGACGCCGTAGTGGACGGCTCCGGACATTTCGCCCATCTGGGGTTCTTTAACACGCACTGACATCACACACACACAGGCCCCTACCATTTCGCCTCCATCGAAATGAGACCTCCGCGCGCGAGATCACATCCGCGACCTTCGGGCCAGCAGCCGAGCATCGTAACCACTGATCCACAGTGGCGGACTGTCTAAAATTGTGTGTGTCACAAAGTGCACTTGAAGATCTGTAAAAGCCGCTCAATACCTACTCCTGTGAATAAAGGTAGCTCTGGTATGCAATATTTATCTTGACATTTAAAGTTTTTACTATTTTTTTGATTCCTTGAAATTCAAGGTCTGCCGCGAAGAACATTGAAGAAACGTTTCATGCAGAAATTGATGGTTAGTGTAGAGAATGGTAGGCCGAAATCTTATTAGAAAAATATGGCTAGGTAAAATAAGCAATAAGTTAGCTTATTGGTGCCACTGAAAATGAAAACAAAATAGTCTTGTATTAAAATAACCCGCAGCTAGTACGCAGATGCATCAAAATATCGGTGGCATCTGCTCACTGCATGGTTTGGGCTGATTTAGCGCGCTAGTTTAGCCCATGATGCAAAATATATGTAAACTCTCATTAACCACGAGACAAACAAATTTAGATGTGGAAATCTGGTTAATTAAATGTCGGTGATAACTCTAACCTATTGAATTTGCTCCCTGTGAAGCGAATGCTTCAGTAGATAGTATAAATCATAACCGAGTGGAGCAGTATTTGAAAGAGTGCGTTTTAGTGAGATGAACTTATCTCTTAAACATAAGTTAATTTCAAATCACACAGTATAGGCGCAGACTACACACCCTCATATTCAGTAATGTGAAGAAAGCGAGAGTGACGATTGGGAGGAGCCAAGTGACCCGGAATAAAAGCCTTCTAAAATAAGTACCGGTGCTAGCAATACGTACAACATACGGAAAGTCCTGTTCACACGGGACCGCCTTTGACGCTTCAGAAGCAATAATTAAATTGAGGGTCACCTAACTTACTCTGCGTACCAAAAGCCACGATTTCCTAGGTCAAGTGGCGGAATCTCAAAGCAAATAACGACTATGAAAGGGCTACTGATTGGCAATTAAGTAGCCTTCGTTTGCGCAGCTATATGGCATCAGGTACGAGACTGTCTTGTTGCATCGCAAACTTCTGGGACGGAGTTACAGTTCACGGACAGGAAATCATGATCCCATGCAAAAGAGGGCTCGTCAGTGCCAATATTAAGCTCTGGTTCTCTGGCATGAGACAGGTTAATTAGGAAGCGTCTGCTCTCGCCGAAGGTTAAGTGGCAGTGACGTTGATCCGTGCTCTGAGAGAGATCATTGGAATCGTCGATTCATTAAGAACCTATGGCTACCGCCTTTCACGTTGCCCAGACAACAGGAGTATGGTATTTCGTAAGGTAAATAAACTCTAGTAGGAGCCAACAGTGGTTGGGGGGCTGTTGCAAGAGCTATTACTTGGCCTATGTTTTCCTGCAATGATGCGAGGACAGGTAAAGGGCAGTTTATTATTCACAAAATGAACAGATTGCTTCGCGCGATGCTCACTGACCGTGGAATGGATAAACAGTAATTAAGTGACATATTCGAATATTTGCGAAAAGCTTCCCGGCAAGTTAATTTTCAGTATCGTTCTAAGTTATACGTTCCGACAGTTGTAATCATTTCGTCTTCAAAACTTAAAAACTGGTATTCCTCTTTATTGAGTGCCTTCAAGCTAATACCGACGCAGGTAAAAAAACGACGTGAAAGACTGGGGCGCGATTTTGTACGCGCTCTTAAAACAAACAAAGGGGGTCCGTTCTATCCAGCCGCACGCGAATGGCCAATGTGAACCGTGACAGATGTCACGGCCATACGTTGACCACTCGCGTGCGGCTGGATAGAACGGACAGCCTCCGTTCGTTTTAAGAACACGTACAAAATCGCGTCACTGAGGTGCCGCAAAGCTCTGTTCATATCCCACACGCGCAGTGAAGCGGAACCAGCCGTCAATCGAATTATTACGCTGGGAAAACTCAGTCATATGTTTCCCGTTTCCTGTATTGCACGCAATCTCTCTAACTCTGTGCCTTACTGCTCGGGTCATCTTATTCTTTTCCGTGTTGATGTGTTACGCCAGAACAAAGAGTAATTTCTGATGGCCCGTGCGGTGTTTTTTTTTAAGAGCTTGCTCCTTATGCTCGCGCCTTGTCCCTATTCGCCGGTGTGTACACTCTCCGGTGATTTCAAGAATGCTTACTAGATTAGGTGTAGAAAACAGCGCTAAAAGACGGGACGAAGAAAGGACACAAACCACGGCGCTGTCCTTTCTTCGTCCCGTCTTTTAGCGCTGTTTTCTACACTTAATCATGAACCAACCAGCCCAGATGCGTACCTTATTCCAGCTCACTAGATGGCGCGCCGCCGCTCAAGGCGGCGCACACCACGCTCGCGCATGCGCTAGTTAGATAGATGACCGCTAAAGGGCCGCGCCTCTCGTTTGGCGCTCGCGTTTGGCGCGCTTCCTTTCTCTTAAGGCCTGAACACACGTACGCGTTGCAGCGTGTCAGTGCGCGACTTTCTGACGCGGCGCCGCGCCCTCTCCCTATGGAGAGAGAGGGCGTGGAGCCGCTTCAAAAGGTCACGCGCTGACACGCTGCAACGCGTACGTGTGTTCAGGCCTTAAAGCCTGGAGCATTACATTTCCTTTGTGTACGTTTGGTGCCTTTAGTATCTGCAATTATCAAGGTTCGCATCACTCAGCAAATACCATTGATGTTTAGTCAACTCACAGAATGTTGCAATCTTTAATGTGAATATCATGCTACAACCATGGTAAAAAATATATGCCTTAGCAAGGTTATGACCAAGTCTTTCTGAGAAAAGAAAATGGAAGCTATTCTGCTGCTCGCACAATATAAACCATGCATATACTTGCGCACGTCAGGCGAAATCACTCGAATGCTGTTCAAAGCTACATCACGGCATTTTAACACGAAAGTGTTTTATGTCGGGGTCCACCACGGCTCCACTGACGCATTTCCGTCACGGATATGATGTTGTAAAGTATAAAGACTAACATATGGCAAAGAAAAAACTATAAGAAAAAGTTCCGTCACCATGAGTCGAACTTACGACCTCTCGATCGCCAGCGCGAAACGACTCCGCCACAGACGGCATGTTCTCTGCTATGCTAACGGCGAGCTATTTATGTACACCATTTGCCAGTGACGGTACTCAGAGATCGGTGGTACAGCGTGTTTTCGTTATCACTAGCGAGATGGCGCGAAGGGCTCGAAGAGCGCGCTTTAAAACTCGTCCCCCATGCGCATTAGCGCGCGCCTCGACAGGGCGTGGTCGCTCGTGCGGGCGCTTATCTCGTGATCTCAGTGGTTTGTACGTCTTGCGCTCTGCCTGCAAGTTTCCGCTGCAGCGGCTTCTTTTGCGAAAAGAGCGCGCTGCTCACACAGAAATAAGTTACAACGGTGACAGTTCGCGCTCATCCTGTGTATGTTCGTTCCGCGCGTCCTTTCTGCGTGAGCGGCGCATTGCAAGTTTCGAGCGTCTTGCCGTTCTTCGCGTAACATTACAATTTGATGCTGTAGCATTCATTCCTTCACGCTCGAGGCGAAAGACTGCGCAACAAACGCTCATCTACGTCTGTGAAGACACGTTTCACTTTCGTGTTATACCAATTCCTTTGACAAAGGGATCAGCCATGTTTTTTTGTATCTATTTCACTGAGCTTACGTTGTCGTGCTGCTTAATTTGATGAAATTGTTCAAAGGTGGCGTTCGTCGTAAATTTGACGCTTTATATTACTTGCGCATGGTCGGTACGTAACGAAGTGGCTCGCATAGGGAGAGCTACCGGCGCCGTCGTTAAATATACTGGGCTAAATACACTAGGTTGGCGCGCAGAGGAAACATACGTTAAACAGGAACTTTGGGATACCGTTGTTCCGCACGTCGACGTTGGAAGAAGTTCGTACCTTTTCTTGGAAAGTTTAAGTCAAATCGTATTACATGTCAGAAAACCTGGCGCCTTCGATGGCAGTCCTGTCGACAACCTGTTCGCTCCTGGAGGTCTCAGTGTTGTGCTGGCAGAGAGAGTCTCCCCAAACCTTAGTAAAGCGTGTGCTTGCCTTGTTAAAGAAGCATGTTTGCGCGAAAGGCACGTTGTTAAAGCAACGCCTCAAAGCGAGACTTCCGTGCGTCTTGTTAGGAACTTAACCAAGTTACCACCGGTTCCGCCCTTGTTATGAGGGTGCCATGCATATAAAACAAAATGTGCGCACCTGTTGGAGCACCTAAGCTTAGTGCATACCTTTGCTGGAGAAAGGAAATGCTCGACCTAGAAATCTTGAGCCTTGTGCTGACAATCTGATAACTTCTTGGAAACTGTTATTTATGAAAAATATAAAAAGTAAACTACTGTACTATGTTGGGCGATGCTCATTGGTCCTTTGCGAGTTCGGTTACAAATTGCATCTACTTCCGAATCACAATGTATCTCACAGTTAACGTGTGTAGCACATTGAATTTTAATTGGAATGCTAAACACGGCTGTTATTTACGCGACAAGTTAAGAAGCTTAACACAATATACTCAGAATTTCGAAACTAGTATTATCACATCTGAAAGAGGCTTTCGCGTAAATGTCCCAAGTGCATTCTCGGTTGTCCACATACTTGGAGGAAGCCCAAGCAAGCCCATTCTACTTAGCCTCTTCTTATCTTTGCGTTTATTACTTTATTATCACCATAAAAGTAAGGGATGCACACTCATAAGGGATCAGTACACAGTCAAGTAACGTTAGAGCAGGGAAAGATTGCACTGGTCGCCTTAATTTTACAGAAAATGATGGCAAGACCGACAATTCACTGCAATTATTAATGCGAAATTTTCAATGACCTATGATTCACGTATTATATAATGCTTTGAGAAGACACGACGACGTGCACTAATTTCTAAATTTTAGCAAATAATGTGCAGTCTGGTAAACTGCGTAGTAAGATAATTGGAATCAAATACACTGTAAAAAATATGTGTAAAAGTACAGACATCTTTACAGAAAATGTCTGTGGTCACACAGAAAATTTCTGTTAATTGCCCTTAACAGAGATATGTACCTGAAAAAAACAGAGAATTTCTGTGTTTAAAGTCGGCGCTTTTCAGACGATTGATCACGTGTTTCTTATTACTTGAAAAACAACTATAAAAATAGACTGCACCAAGTAATAAATTGCTTATATTTTAGGAAGCAAGCCAGCGATAGCAATTATTTTGTTTCAAGTAATATGCGTATTTGTGCATGTTGCGGTCCTTGCTTTCGGCGCGCTTCAATGCACAGATTCAAATTTCGCGCTGCGTAGGCCTAGTTTCTTCTTTGTGGACTGGACCAACTGATGCTCCTCGTTGTTTGCTCGTCAACGGTATGCTGCCATTGAACCCCGTCGCTTTGCTACAGTTCGCCCATCAGGTGAGTAAGAGTTCCCTTGTTGCTTTGTGATTACTGAACTCTATTCTGTGTTACTGAAGTGCTATTACGTGATTATGTTGTTGCTGTAGTGCTTGATGACAACGGCTCGTGTAGCCATACATAGTTATGAACGTTTTTTGAACCAATGTAGAAATGTTGGTTGCTAGTGCACGTCGTATTTAGCTGTGCTGCTGCGCTTAGCCGCGCGGCAGGAGGTGTAAGCAGAGCAGTACTGCCATTTGAAATGTGCCAAGCGGCTGCCGCCGTCTGCGCAGTGTGCTTCGTTGTTACCGCGCAGAGCGTACTATCGTGCACGCCCAGTTCAGGCGTTGAGTGCGCGAGATTGCGTCACACTGCAATGTGTCCGTCCGTTGTCTTATCTAGAAGGAGCTAGTTTAGGCGCACCGAAGCAGGTGCTCCGGTAATGTTGCCATCAAAGGATGCGTTCGTGTCATGTGGCGTTGGCGGAATGAGTCCCATTTATGCGGATCGCGTGCGTCCTTAGATTATGATGCGTGATTTTTTGTTCTGCTTTGCCAGCCTCGTTATAAACGGCCCTTTATAATCCAGAGCCGCGTTCGCGTCAACCAGCGACAGCAGAAGTTGGCGACGCCACGTTCGTTGGTTCGCCACATTACGTTGACGCGAAAACCGAGCACTACTTCGACTTGACGCATGCGCAGTTGAGCACGCCCGGCGTGCCTTCGAAGTGGCGGCATTTGATGAATGCGCGCTCCGTCGAAGGTGTCGGCGCCATGATTTTACGCTGGATCTTGAATGTAGTGGAAGTGCTTACTTGTTCGAAGCACGCTGGCTGTTCTTGCACGCGTTTCGCTGGTGTGGGGGGAGGGTGGGCGCTTTGAAGTGGCGGTCTTTGATGAATGCGCGCTCTGTCGAAGCTATCGGCGTCGTGATTTGACGCTGGATTTTGAGCGTGTAAGCGCTTACTTGTTTGAAACACGCTGACTGTTCTTACACGCGTTTCGCTGGGGTGGGGGGAGAGTGGGTGCTTTGAAGTGGCGGCCTTTGATGAACGCGCGCTCCGTCGAATGTATCGGCGCCATGATTTGACGCTGTATCTTGATTGCGGTGTAATCGCTTACTTGTTCAAAACACGCTGGCTGTTCTTCCGTGCGTTCTCTGGTGTGGGGGGAGGGTGGGTGCTTTGAAGAAGGCGTTCTCTGGCGGGGGGGGGGGGGGGGGGGAGCGGGGGTGCTTTCAAGAAGTGGCGACTTTTGATGAATTTTCGCTCCGTCGGAGGTATCGGCGCCGTGATTTGACGCTGGCTCTTGAATGTGGTGTTGTTCGAAACACGCTGGCTGTTCTTGCACGCGTTCTCCGGCGTGGGGGGAGGGTGGGTGCTTTGAAATAGTGGCGGCTTTTGATGAATTTGCGGTCTGTCGAAGGTATCGGCGCCGTGATTTGGCGCTGGATTTTGAATGTGACTACAGCGCTTACTTATGACTAGAGGGTATGTCTTTCTCGGCACCAAATTGACCCTTTGTAGCGTTATAGCTCCACTGGCCTAGCCGAGCCAGTTTCGCGTGGCTCCTCAAGAGCGGTGCTGCGCATGCGCGAGGATCAGTATGTCACGCAAAGGAGCCGGCCCCTCCCGCGCACTCCGACGCCGCAGCGCGCGACTCGCCGCCGCCGGTCTGCGCTTTCCAGAGGAGTGACGTCGTAGCCGTGGCAGACGTATTGGCGCCGGCGCGCGCGCAACTATTCGCCTTCGCTGTGCAGTCGCCGTCTGACACTGCGCTGGAGCCGCTTGATAGCGCCTCTGACTGGCGTTTGCCAGTGTGGTATAGCCATGGAGAAGGAGAGCGCAAATGCTGCTCAACGGCGCAGAAGAGCGGCGAAGAGTAACTCATCGGATCCCGAAGTAGTTGCCTGGAAAAATAACTATACATGTGCCACATAATACATACACCGTGTGTGTGTCATTGGAGTAGCAGTAAGCATTATAATCAAGCTAATCCTAGACATTCAGGAAAGCCAAGAATAATTAGCTGAACCTTTTCTAACGCTACGTTATCCTGGCATAGCCGAGCTAGCCACTGCAACAATTTTTTTTTTTATTCAGCACTTCTTCCTTCTTGCGCATTTCACGTGTGCTGCCAGTTGAGCCCCGTTGAACTGATCGGCTTTTTGCTCATCAAATAAATCATTTATCACCGTCGTGTGCCTATCGACGTTGCTGCTTTTGGATACGCCAATCGGTAATCTGCCGTCTTTTCGAAAGTTCACACATTTGTCAGAGACGTGCTAAGTTTTTATTACGAGCACAATTTCGAATATCGAATTATTTATATATCGAACTATTTCACAATCTCCATCGAGTTCGATATATGCGGGCGCGACTGTACACCGAAAACAGAGCGAACCATCGCAGGTGCAGACCAGCTCTTTCAAAATGCGCCATTTCACTTCCACTTAGGGCAAGAATTTGGTGCTAATGCAGCCTGAAAATCGCTTGTTGATTTTTTATCTTTTTCTTGCATCGTGCTTTTTGTTAAGCGTCGCTGGGGCGATGAAACTGTTTGAGAGTACGCAGTGTTAAAATATGTGCAAACATCCAGTTTTAACAAATTGTTTAAAAGTGTTTGAGCTTGTTGGCTTGGCTTCATAACAGAAAACAGCGCTGGCAAATGGGACAAGAAAGTCCTGTCAGCCTTTCTTGTCCCGTTTGTCCGCGCTGTTTCCCGTTATTAACAAATTCTATTTTGCCTCGTGCCTACTTATTCGATCAATGCTCGTTTCTTTATTCAAGGATACCATCTGGGATGATGACCTTCAGGAAATGCCAAGTTTCCTTTCATATTTGCGAAAGGTATGTTATTCTCCCCTTCTAAATATGAGTAAATTATGAGTAAATAAACGTTCCTCTGATGCAAGCATGCAGTCCTAGAGAGGCGTTAACGATATTATTCCTGGCACACTTTGCGTCATCGTTGCCTACCCAAAATAGGCAAGTCTTACCCTGAAGTTCACTCATAGGTTAGATTGAAACTAAATCTTGGCCACAATACTTTGGTCAATAACTCTAGCTTTCCGGCAACATTGAAAAAAAATGTATGGTATATTTATCACATAAAATACCTTTATTTATTGAGATGACTTCATTTAGTTAAAAGGAAAAGAAAGCGTTTTGGAACAAAATACTAAAACTAAACCATTATCCCTTCAATGAGAAGCTACCTGTTTTATGGTATACTGCTTTCGAGTATCCACAAACACACTGGCTGTCAGTACTTAGACATTAGAAGGTTCAAACTATAATTTTAGTGTTTGATAGGTTTGAAGATTCATTTTAGACTTATGTGGCAATATTGTATTTAAAGTGAACGTAATGTAAGTAGAGATGGGTGTATGCAGAAAAGCCTATTCTTAAAGTGGGTGCCTTTGTAGTTACACTGTATTTAAGAATATTTAGGTACTTCTGGACCGCTAAACAAAATTGCCTCTTCTTTTTAGGTCAATTGCCACTGTCAGTCCCGGAAAGGGCATAAAGACTGAGCATACACGTGGGAAACGCACAACATGAACCCGAAAGTGGCGTCATTGATTAGCTCCCTCAAGGACTTGACTTTAAAACATCGATGCCTGCCAACTCGAATATCCCCGGGAGATTCCTTAATCTGGACCCTTGTGATACTGTGGGCATAGTGAACGAAACAAGGAATTGTAATGGCCTGTTTTCCTTTGTTATACACATTACCTACAACAGACAAGAAAGCCATGGCAACTACAGGGCAGGGGATGTTATTTGTAGTCGGCGGACGCAGAAAGTGAGGAAACTGAAGACATAACACCCCTGGAAGACGCTCAACTACAATCCACTCGTTCCACGGGGTCCGCAACGTGGACCACGTGGATTACGCAAAAACCGGCGTCAATGCTTCCTACAATAAATCTGCTGAGAGCACGAAGCCTCTCATCATTATCGGTGACTTCAACATGGATTTATCAGACCCAAAAGCGCTTGGTCCTTATACTGCGTGGGAAGACGATTGGGTGTGGAGAGGGCATCAAAAGACTTCGCTGCCGCGTCCACGACAGGTGGCATCGAAATCATTTCAATCGAAGAGGCATCCAAGATTTCCACCAGCTGCACTATACCTCACACTTCACTACACTTACGCTCTTCATAACCGCGATCACGAACGCATCCGATCAACAAGTCCGGTCCAGCTGCTGGTGCTCACTGATCATGGTGACGATGACCTTGTTCAAGAACTGTCAAGAACCCCTTCTACACATACATACGGGTTCGTGAAACGTGTGTACGTTCTCCGTCATAGCGGAAAAGTATAAGCATTACAACTGTAACTGTGACTGTAATGGACGTGCAGTGCGCCTGCACGTGCCACTCGGCGGCTGTATACCATACCATATATAACACATACCATCCCACTGTGGCACATACACGTTTGAGTGTGAAGAAGAAGAGAACGTTTTTGCTGCTCTGGTTCTGGGGCAGACGTCGGCTCCTGGTTCTCTGTCTTGTTTCGCCCGCGACATTACTGGTGGAGGGTGCTGGGTACATGTACCTTGGCTCCCAAGTGTCAGCCGTCACTCCACGCACCTTGGAGACAGCTACAGCTCCCAGAGCAAGAAGCAGCCGCCGCCTGCGAGGATTACCCCCCGAATTTGGTCCCTTGTCATCGAGACTTGAAAAGATGACGACTCCGACGACAAGCCAGGCGAGTCAAACTACCGATGCGCATTGTTCTCCTCTCGCGCATGTTTTTCATGCGCCACAAACACCAAGACCATTCCATGGAGACATTTTCGAAGATGTGGATGACTGGCTCGACCACTTTGATCGGGTTGCCAGCATCAACGAATGGGACGATGTTCGCAAGCTGCGGAGAGTTTACTTCGCATTGGAAGATTCTGCGAAAACGTGGTACGAGAACCACGAGGGCTCCTTTGCGACATGGCAAGAGTTTAGTCGACAGCTCCGCGACGCGTATCGCAACGCCGAAAGGAAGGAGAGAGCTGAACAAGCCATCTCGTGTAGGAATCAGCGGCCGAACGAGCGAGTTTCAATGTTTGTCGAGGACATGCTTCGACTCTTCCGGCGCGCAGACCCTGCCATGTCAGAGGAAAAGAAGGTGCGGCACTTGATGCGCGGAGTGAAAGAACAGCTTTTCGCTGGACTCGTGCGCAATCCACCGACAACTGTGGCCGAGTTCATCAGTGAGGCAACCACGATGGAGCGTACTCTCCAGCAGCGGTCGTCACAGTACGAACGCAACGACATCACAGCCACTGCATGCTCCATCGGATCTGACAGCGAGAGGCAGGCCCTCGCAGACTTCATACGAAGTATCGTGCGGGACGAACTGCGACAACTCCACGCAGTAGGAGCCCAACCACCTGTGACTGCACTCGCGGACGTAATCAGACAGGAAATAAGGCAGGCGGTCGCACCTCTTGCGCCGCTCGCACCACCAATACCTGAGGCCCCCGTCCTGACATATGCGGCGGCACTGCGATCTTCTGCGCCACCAGCACCGGGTCTCACTATGCGGACAATGGACCAGGCTACGCACCCATTCCCGGACACCGCTTCGAGTCCGCCTCCCGGGTCAAGGTTTCCGAGCGCACCCACATATCCGCCGTCTGCCTCGAGACAAAATGCTAGCAAGGCAAGTGTGTGGCGCACGTCGGATAATCGTCCGCTCTGCTACCACTGCGGCGAAGCGGGTCACGTGTATCGCAACTGTCAGTACCGTCAAATAGGTCTCCGCGGCTTCCACCCTGATGCTCGATGCCCACGCTACGGTGAGCGCCCCCGCGAAATCGAGGCGTATCTCACGGGCCAGCGAATTCCTTCGACTGTTCAGCGCCGCCAATCGAGATCGCCATCGCCTCGCCGGTCAGCATCACCTAGCTTGCCCTCGTCGTCTTACGCTCCTTTCAGGAGCCGTTCACCGAGTCCCCGCAGGGGAAACTAGGAACCGCGACTTCTGGGGGTGAAGTCGCTGACCGACGAACTTTGAAAGAACCTCCCTCGACGCAACGACCCGACGACGACCGTTCCGGTTTTTCACTATTTTCCGACAAGAAAAAGATCGTTTCTGCTGACATCGCCGTATTCGTGGACAACCATGCTGTCACCGCCCTCGTTGACACCGGTGCCGACTATTCTGTTATGAGCGCCGCACTGGCATCTGAAATGAGAAAAGTTATTACACCATGGCAAGGACCCCAGTTGCGCACGGCAGGTGGCCATCTGGTGATGCCGACTGGAATGTGCACGTCACGTATTCGAATCAGTGCGTCGACATTTACAGGGTCTTTCCTCGTGTTGCCTGTCTGCTCTCGGCCAGTCATCCTGGGAATGGACTTTCTTCGGGAATACGGCGCCGTCATTGACCTCCGTGAATTACTTGTATCATTCGAGGAACCTTTTCCTGCTGCCGCTGAGAGCACGGAACTACCGAAGACAGCGTTACGTGTTGCCGATGATTCTGTGACTCTGCCGCCTCGAAGCAGTCTCTTTGTGACTGTGGAATTGGGACAGGACGTGTCCAACGCTGTAATTGCGGAGGCAAATTTGTCTTTCCTTCTTTCACGACAAATCTGCATTGCCCGAGGAATCATTCAGCCTAGCAACAGACGAGCTCACCTGCTGGTCACGAACTTCAGCGACGAATATCGTCATCTTGCCAGACGCACCGCCATTGCATACTTTGAGGAAATTGCCGACGCCCAGGGTTCATCAACATTGGCTTCACTTTCGTCTGGCGACCATTCTACCGAGGACTTCACGAGCACTCTCGACGTAAGCCAAGGTCTACCCTTAGCACAACGAGAAAGCCTTTTGCGTATGCTCGGCTCATTTCAAGACTGCTTCGCTACAACGTCGAAGGTTAAACAGACACCGCTTGCTCAGCATCGTATTATCACCGAACCCACCGAACGACCCATTCGACAACATGCCTATCGGGTGTCGCAAAAGGAACAAGACGCTATACGTGACCAAGTTCAGCAGATGCTTAAAGACGACGTCATCCAGCCATCGACCAGTCCCTGGGCTTCACCAGTTGTGTTAGTAAAGAAGAAGGATGGTACGTTGCGCTTTTGCGTCGATTATCGGAAATTGAACAAGGTCACCAAAAAAGACGTTTATCCTCTGCCCCGAATAGATGACTCCTTGGACCGTATACGCAATGCCAGATATTTTTCCTCCATGGATTTACGTAGTGGCTACTGGCAAATCGCAGTTGACGAGCGTGACCGCGAAAAGACGGCTTTTATTACTCCTGACGGCCTCTACGAGTTTAAGGTCCTGCCTTTCGGTCTATGCTCAGCGCCAGCTACTTTTCAAAGGATGATGGATTCGGTTCTCACAGGGCTCAAATGGAAGTCGTGTCTCGTTTACCTTGACGACGTGGTGGTCTTCGCCGATACGTTTGAACAACACGTCCAGCGCCTGCAGACGGTCCTTCAGGCAATTAGAACAGCTGGGCTTTCTCTCAAACCTGAGAAGTGCCATTTTGGATACGAAGAACTGAAATTCCTTGGCCACGTTGTGAGTCATGCCGGCATCAGCCCAGACCCCGAGAAAACCAGCGCCGTTGCCGCATTTCCCGTGCCCACAAATAAGCGCGACCTACGCCGATTTCTCGGGCTCTGTGCGTACTACAGGCGTTTCGTCAAAAATTTTTCGAAGATCGCTGAACCCCTCAATCACCTTACAAAAGACGGCGTCCCGTTTGTTTGGGGTCAGGATCAGCGCCATGCCTTCGACACCCTCCGAAACCATCTCCAGGCTCCACCTGTACTGGGTCATTTTGACGAAAACGCTGACACAGAGTTACACACAGACGCCAGCAACGTCGGTCTAGGCGCCGTATTAGTTCAGTGGCATAATGGCGTAGAGCGCGTGATTGCTTATGCGAGCAGAACCTTATCACCTGCTGAGAAAAACTATTCTGCTACAGAAAAAGAATGCCTAGCTGTTGTCTGGGCCATAACAAAGTTTCGACCATACTTGTACGGCCGCCCATTCAGGGTAGTTAGCGACCACCATTCTCTTTGTTGGCTCGCGAATCTCAAGGATCCCTCAGGTCGTCTCGCACGATGGAGCCTTCGGCTACAAGAATTCGACGTCACCATCGTACACAAGTCTGGGCGGAAACACACCGACGCTGACTGTCTTTCACGTGCGCCAATTGGAAATGCCAACACTGACCTTGAAGACGACGACACTTTTCTTTCCGCCGTGTCAGCAACCAGCTTGGCTCAGCAACAGCGTGAAGACTCGGAGCTCAGCCCGCTCATTGACTACCTGGAAGGGCGCACATCCCAACCTCCTCGAAGTTTCGCACGCTCGGTAGCCTCCTTTTGTTTCCGGGATGGCGTCCTTTATAAGAAGAACTTTGCCCATACGCAAGCTACATACCTGCTAGTTGCGCCAACCACGCTTCGTGACGACATTTTACGTGCTTGTCACGATGAACCATCGTCTGGACACCTTGGCTATACGCGCACGTTGCAACGGATTCGCCGCTCCTACTACTGGCCACGTCTCGCGAAGACTGTGAAGCACTACGTTCGCACATGTCGCGACTGCCAACGACGTAAGACTCCACCTATACGACCAGCGGGACTGCTACAACCAATAGCCACACCGAAGGCGCCTTTTCATCAGATTGGCATGGACTTGCTGGGATCATTCCCTACGTCTTCGTCTGGAAATCGGTGGATTGTGGTCGCTACCGATTACTTAACACGGTACTGCGAAACAAAGGCACTTCCAAAAGCTACCGCAGCAGACGTCGCCCATTTTTTCGTTAACAGCGTCGTCCTCCGTCACGGAGCGCCAGCTGTCGTCATCACTGATCGTGGGACAGCTTTCACCGCAGAGATGCTGCAAGAAGTATTGAGGTTAAGTGGCACGGAACATCGCAAAACAACGGCCTATCACCCGCAAACAAACGGGCTGACTGAACGACTGAACAAGACGATTGCAGACATGCTGTCAATGTATGTAGCCATTGACCACAAGAACTGGGACGATATCCTTCCTTACGTCACTTTTGCGTATAATACTGCAGTTCAAGAAAGTACCGGTTTCACCCCTTTTCGCTTAGTCTACGGTCGAGAGGTCACCACAATGCTCGACGCCATGCTCCTCCCCGACAACCTAGGAATGTTTTACACGGATGCTGCGATGTTCGCTCAACGCGCCGAGGAGGCCCGTCAACTCGCGCGACGCCGTATTCAGAGTCGCCAAACTGCAGACGCACGCCGCTACAATCTTCGTCACCGAGAAGTTACTTTCAATCCTGGTGATGAAGTCTGGGTGTGGACCCCCATCAGACAGCGCGGCCGTTCAGAAAAGCTGCTGCGCCGCTACTTCGGACCTTACAAGGTTGTACGACGTCTCAGCGACGTTACTTATGAGGTTCTTCCAGAAGGCACCTTGAGACGTTCCCGTCGCCTTCC
Organism: Rhipicephalus sanguineus; assembly: GCF_013339695.2. Lineage (NCBI taxonomy): Eukaryota > Metazoa > Arthropoda > Arachnida > Ixodida > Ixodidae > Rhipicephalus > Rhipicephalus sanguineus. The sequence continues at coordinate 21,517,872 of NC_051180.1, forward strand.
ACAAACTGAAGTCATCCATGTTTCCAGGCTGAAACCGTACTTTTCCCGCTGTCACTCGACTGTGGAGTGCCATTGACTTCATTGACGCCTTAGTGTGTGTCCCCTTGTTTTCTCTTTTTCGTTTTGTTCTTTGCTGTTATTTGACTCATAGTTTGACAGCAGCAGACTACGTTCTTTTGTGTTACGACACATTTATTTCGCTTGTATAGTATCCTTCTTCACTTTTCTTTTGCCCTCATGTACAGCATCGAGACGATGCTTCTTTGGGAGAGGGGGTAATAACACATACCATCCCACTGTGGCACATACACGTTTGAGTGTGAAGAAGAAGAGAACGTTTTTGCTGCTCTGGTTCTGGGGCAGACGTCGGCTCCTGGTTCTCTGTCTTGTTTCGCCCGCGACAATATATATATATATATATATATATATATATATATATATATATATATATATATATATATATATATCTAGGGAAACATTCCTGAATGAACCTTAGTTGCAAGTAACTCCTGTCCTGTGCATCTGTGTTCCTTCTTTATCCTGCTCGGACTCGCGCTATCCAGTATTGAACAATATAAGCACTACATGTCAGCTTACCGCGTCTGGTGTCCGTAACACCCATGTTGCTGTTGCCATCGTTGCGCAACTGTACACAACGGGTTATATAATAGATACGCGACTCTTCAACGTATGAGTGTGCGTATACCACTTCCACATTTCTCTAGCGTCATTCCGTAACGTTTCGCTCAATGTGAAAAATTACGCCACAGTCACCATCCCGCGCATGCTTCGCATAACATCGATTCCCACGGAACATGGGATCTGCCAATTTTTTTTTCGAAGTAGCAAGTTACTCTTTCGCAATTCCAAAGTCACCACGCTTGCCGCCAGAAGACAATAAGGAAGGCTGAAAACGCGCAAAATGAAAATGCGCGTCGCCACGCCACTTTCACATTCCCACACCAAGCGTCGTGATGTCAGAGATTTTCACGGCATCTACTCGGTCCTACGTAGTCCCTGAACAGTACACTCTAACTACATTGTCCTTCGAGGACGCCATAGAATTAAAATGCCAAGTTTCAGGTAATCTCGTTGAACCAATGTCGCGGAAATACGAAAAATGCACTTTGAAATCTGTCACCTCACGTGCGGCAATTTACACGCAAAATTCATTTTGACCTTGATTTCCTCCTCCATTATTCAATTTAGCTTGGTGAAATCAATGGCATTAGAGTTCTCAGAGTACAATTTATCAATCTAAATCGTTTCATTGTTACACTTTAGCGTACCTAAACCACTGGCTCAGGTAGCACACATGGTCTAGAAAACGTTTCTTTAGGGATGAAACGGATAAAACGGATTCTAAACCAATTTCGACGTTTTAAAAACGTCATAGAAAATTCGTATTATATCCGTTTTTGATAACGCCTAGAAAACGTATTTTTAAGGTCATTTTGGTCTGGGACGTATATTTCCAGATGTTTGTTCAATCCTACACCAATTTCGACGTTTTAAAAACGTCTTTTTCGTGACCTCTAGAAGACGCACTTTATAAGACGTTTTGTCGCCCATGCATGCACGGGCATGCATGAACCACCGCGAATTGAACTTTGAACTCGAGCCTGCGCACGCCATCTCTCACTACGATAAAGAAAGCAACGCGCGAAAGGATAAATGCGTGTAGTGTCTACATTGCATCAGCAATAATGAAGACTTCAACGTTCGTTAACCAGCAAACTTTACGTCATTTACTGTAATTTACTCGCAGCGATAACCGTCTAACTTCCGCACGAAGGCCTTAACGCTAACTGTATCCATCCGCGCGGCCGTTGCTTCTGCAATGTCAGTTAAGCTCGCCGATTTCGCATGGGCGGTCGAGCTCACCGGTCATGCACTTTTTGCTATATTTCGTCCTTGTGTCGTGGTTCGGGGAAACGCAGCTGTGAAAAAACTACTTCGCTGCGTGTTAGACTTGTGAACCCGAATGCAAGTATGTCTCTGTGGAGCGGCTGTTACGCTGACTGAGGGTTAGAGTCCCGTAAGATTCTCTGCGGAAAAATTCACTCATCAGCTTGCGCGCGGGACGCTCTCGCAACTTCCTTTCTTCTATGCTCGAGAGACGGGCGTGGTTACTTTGATGTGCGATTAGTTTTCTGTGGATTTGCGGATACTGTACACCACGGTCTTCTGTCATTTTAACACGATAGTGTTTTATGCCGGGGTCCACCAAGTACATCCGTCACGGATATGACGTTGATAAAATGGACGCCAACGGGTAAGAAAGAAAAAAACCAAGAAAAAGATACCCCGCGCTGGGAATCGAACCCACGACGTTGCGGCCGCGACGGCAAGCGCCCGACGCTCTACCGACTAAGCCAGCTCGGGAGATGCTAGGCACGGCGCGAACGCGCCTTATATCTTTCACACCTTCTCTTTCGCGGCGGGCGGAGCGGGGCGGTGCCGCCGTCTGTGAGAGGTGAAAAGAAGTAATGCTTCACGATCGACACTTACTAGCGCTTACTCCGAGATTGCACGTGATATCGGAGGTCATGGTTAAAGCGTCTCGATACCAGAGAGGTAGACTGGTCGCGCTGGCGTCGCCGAGGCACCCTTGACGCAGTTACGTTCTTTGCCTTTGGATTCGTGTTAGCGTGCGTCGGCTCATCGGAGTAGTGCAGCTTCCACGTGCACGAACGGGATTTCTCTGCCGCCGACTGCTTCAATTGCGAGAGCACCGACTAACAAAACTGCTGCAATATGCGTTGCAGAAATGACGCGATTTCGACGGGCGAATGTCGTGCCTTGGTGGAGCGAGAGCAGGGCCTGCGAGACAGATGCCAGCGGGACGCACGCGTTTGCGGCTCAGGCTACGAACCTCTACCTCCCGTGTTGCTGAAGTGCAGTGTGTGTTATGTATGCATGAGCACAGGCGTCGGCTACCCATTACTAGAAAGCGCACACCGTGCCGTTTCTCTCCTTAATTGACGAGGCTTTGGAGAAGCGCATACCGGGTACCAGTGTTGATTATGAGCTTGTTGATATCATCCTTACGCGGGATTCACGATTCGCTGTGTCCAAATATATGTTCGCACCGTCAGCTACCACAATGATTTAATCATGATCATGGGCGTTAGTCGTCGCGATAGACATGCTGTCAACATGGGTGCATCCACGTCAAACGGTGCTATAGCTGCCAAACACGAATAGACATTGTACAAGCTCTCATATATCATAAGCACTACTTCTGTGAAGACACGTTTCACTTTCGTGTTATACCGATTCCTATGACGGAGGGATCAGCCATGTTTTTTTTGAAGGTAGGTTCATTTTTACTGCATTAGCGCTCAGTATTTGAAAACTATGGCAAATGAAAAAGCGTGTTCCATTGCATCACGGGCTGCATGTGCGACATGTTTCAGCAGTACGTTAGTGCGGAATTTATTCAGCATACATGATAAAGCTGTCTAAACGTAAATTCACGTCATGGTTTCCGTTCATGCTCGAACGAACATGAGCGAAAACCATATTTATATTTGTTAACCTAATTTCACTAAAATGGCTGTCTTTTCTTGGCCGCTTGATGAGGTAGTTTCAAGATACACATTAGCTTAAGCTACGTGTGCCGCGTAAGAAGCAGTTTTAGAATAGGGTACGCAAAGATAGCGTTCGTTGGGCGCTTATGGTATTTCCGCCACTTAACGTGAGTACGCCAGAGGATGGCATACGACGCATGCGGAGTAGCCAGTTTTACAATGGGATACGCAGATAGCGTTTGTTGCGTACGTAGCGCATAATGCATGCGCAATGGCGATGAACGAACGCAGAGCTTCGCGCACCCAATTTTAAAACTGCATTGTTCGAAGTTACGGTATGTGTCATCTGTTTTATTGTGTCACTGAAGTTTGTGGATGAGAGAATCTTTGCAGCGACAGCGTACTGGTTCATGGTTTCTTCCACAGTACTAGCCGCATGTAATGAGAGGCTGGGCACTCTTTTCTGTTGCGAATTTCTGAGGGCATGAGAGTCAAAGACGCGTTTCACGGGGAGGACTTCGGCATTTTTTCTCAGCGCTGTCTTGAATATCTCGATGCGCTTTCCGACTTGTGGTCTGTTTCCCCTACTCTGTTAACCTCCTCCTTTCTCGGTAAAGCCTGCAGCTCTTAGCAGAACCAAGAGGTTCTCTTGCGCGTCTCTTGTGCCTGGTTAAATATAGCAGGCTCGCTCTCTGTCGCCGTACGGTGTTATCGAGTTTTCATCTTTTCACACCGTCCTATAGGTATAATAACAAATAATTAAATGATCTTTTCTCCTATTTATTGCAGATGGTACTTGCCCTAGATGTTTAGAAACAAAGACTACACCAACTAAATTATTACTTTCTTCTTTTTGATTGGCTGACTGACAGGTTTTAGTACGAAGAAAGATGGATGTCGTGAGATTGACATTTTTCTCTTTTCTTTGGAAAATTTCAAAAACGAAAGGTCACAGTTTGTAAAGCAGTTAACCTTGTTGAGCGTGTTTGCCGGCATCTTCAAGAAACCGCACAAGGGCTATTGTGCTAAAATATCTTTGACGTGGAACGCTAGCCCGTGCTGCTAATGGCACAACGATTTTCGTGTGTATGCTATTTGTAGTGCTCTTTGCAGACTTCCGGATGTGCCTAGTGATTTCCATCAAGTACCTGTCATGAAGCCATGTGTTCAGACTCACTTGCCACACATTGTGATATTTTGACACTGAGCAATGTGATGTACTAAGTGCAATACCCTGATCTGCCTCTCACAATCCTGAGTTTACAGCTGTGTGCTTATTGAGTAAAAAATGCGGAAGAGTCCCAATTTCGTTAGCTGACGTGTCTTATCAATATATTAATTTGTTCTTTTAGCCTGACATTTTCTAATACTGGGCATCATAAAAGAACGATTTTTTTAATCAGGCTGGTATGTTCATATTCCTAATTTTTATTTATTTATTTTAGTAAGTGTCTCATTTATTGTAATTTTTGTGGTCGTTCGATTAGTTTTCTGTTCACACATTTTGTTTTCGCGCTACAGTTCGTTTAGTTGTACTTTTTGTTATATGTCGCTGTAATTTACAGTGTTCATATTTTCCACTGGCCATGGCACATTTAAGTTTAACTGTGTGCTCTCTAGGGATATCAGACCATGATTTCTGTGATAAGTTTTGTACGCTTCATTTCGAAGCCTGAAACCGTTACTTCTTTAGTGGGCGCTGTTTGAAACACGGATGCTGCATCCACAAATATTTTAGCTAACGTCTAAAATGGCGCCTTTTGTTCCCAACGTCTTGTCTTACATCTGTAATGATGCCAGAGCTTTTTGCCAACATTTTTTCAGTGAGAAATGTTCCAACAGAGGCATGTTGTAAGAACGTTCCTAAAAGTTTGTGAGCAATACACTTCAGCAACAGTGATTTTGCAAGCAATTTACGTTCTTTTTTCATTACGCATTCTTGGCTGGGTGGACCAAATATTTTTTTGCAGTTTTGTTTTGTCATTAGTGATTTCAACACATTGGAGTCGATTTCCACTAACTGTGGTCTTAAGTAGCGCTACTGAACGATTGTTTTGAAACGAAGGGAGACACACACCAGGTGCTTGATTCATGCCTCCTTTCCTGCTTAGAATGCTGTGTTGGAGCAAGATGGCGAGTTGGGCCTGTTGGTTTACGTTCATGTTTGGAAAATTAGGTTGAAGCACACTGAAAAAAAAAACGTGGACAGGAGAAGTGGACAGGAGTAAGCGCTGTCCTGTCCACTTCTACTGTCCACGTCTTTTTGTTGTGTTGCTGTGTTGGCTTTGGCTCGGTGTAGCGCCTTCTTCGTCGGTGACGTTGGGTAGCATGGAGTCGAGCGTCGTTGCGGGGTTCCTTCAGTATACCAACTTGTATGGCGTCATCTGTGTCGTTTTGCGCATGGCCGAGTTGTATGCGAAGGTCACGTACGGAAGGATTGCATCCCACGTCTTGTGTTCGACGTCGACGTACATGGCCAGCATGTAGACGCTCGATTTAGCCATTGTTCTATGGGTGGTAGGCTGTGGTCCGGCGGTATTTCGCTCTATTTCAAGATCGCCTGAGTAAGGTCAGCAGTAAAGGCCATTCCTATGTCGGTGATGAGGACTTCTGGGGCACCATGACGCAGGACGATGTTCTCAACGAAAAACGTGGCTACCTCGGCCATAGCTTCGGCGTAGCGGGTGAGGGAGTAGGTAGCTACAAAGATCCACTTGATACCGACAGTCGACGTCCGGAACGGCCCCAGTAAGTCCACACCTGTTTGCTGGAACGGTCGCTGAGGTGGTTCGATGGGCTGCAGAAGCCCTGCTGGCCTTGTCGGCGGTGTCTTACGTCGCTGACACTCCCGGCATGTCCTCACGTAGCGAGCGACGTCCGCGGTAAGGCGTGGCCAGTGGTTCTCGTCTTGTATCTTCGCGAGCGTGCAGGAAAAGCCAGCCGTCGGGTCGGTGGCCAGCCGTCGGGTCGTCGTGGATAGCCTCCAGAACTTCTGGTCGCAGTGACGAAGGTACAAGGATAAGGTAGTTTTCCCGGGCTAAAGAGTTCTTAACAAGTACATCGTTCTTCAAGCAAATTGACGCCAACCCTCGCCTGAAAACTTTCGGAACAAAGTCGATGCGGCCCCTAGAGGTATTCCACGAGGCCCCTGAGTTCCGCGTCGGCTCGCTGTCGTTCCGCGAAGTCGTCGGCGCTCATAGTCCCCAAGAAGCAGTCATCATCGTGGTCGTCCTGCGGTGGTTGGTCGATGGGGCCACGAGACAGGCAGTCGGCGCCGGAGTGTTTTCTTCCGGAGTTGTAAACGACGGAAATCGAATTCTTGAAGTCTTAGGCTCCATTGCTCGTGGCGACCTGAAGGGTCTTTCAAGTTAGCTAGCCAACACAAGGCGTGGTGGTCGCTCGGAAGTTTGAAGGGCCTGCCGTAGATGTAGGGGCGAAACTTGGATGTAGCCCAGATGATGGCAAGGCACACGTTTTCTGTTGTGGAATAGTTGGGTACCTCCTCGGTAGCGACCGGCTAACATAACTGATAACCCTTTCCAGTCCGTCAGTTCTCTGAACAAGGATGGCAGCGAGTCCAACGCTGCGTGCGTCGTTGTAGATTACCGTATCGGCGTATTCGTCAAAATGCGCAAGTATCGGAGGGTGTGCAGGCGTCGTTTCAGTTCTTCAAATGCCTCGGCTTGCGCCGTTCCCCACTTGACTTCCACGTCGGTATTCGTGAGGTGAGTAAGTGGCTGAGCGATCCGTGAAACTTCCTTGATGAAGTGTCTTTTATGGGCGCACAAGCCGAGGAATCGGCGAACCGCCCTCTTGTTGGTGGGCGGCGGGAAGGCAGCGATGGCACTTAGAAGACTGTAGGATTTGGCGTGTTGGTACAACATGATTATGAGTGCAAAACAGCGCAGCCGACAGGAAGGGACAGAAGAGGACACAGAGCGGTGAACTTCCAACAGTTTTTTTCTTTGAATGCCTTCGCTTTTATACGGTTACACACTGTTACACCAGCAATGCGCGGAACACAATGGGTGCTCATCAAATTCATCACGTGGACAAACCTAAATAGATATATTCCCTATCAGTGAGAGCGACAGAGGGGGTACTTACACAATCATCCTTTAAAGAAAAATCTTACTAGCCTCGATGATTTCGCGTGTGATGCGATCTCTGCTTTTGGGGACAATGCTACAATCTGAATATCTTGGTCGACACCCACACGTGCTACAGTGAGCGGACAGCCACCATTGCTTTGAGCGATCAACATCGTACAGGTGCTCTTTCAACCTTTCATGAAAACACCCACCCGCCTGACTACCGTAATATTTTCCACATGACAACGGCAGCGGATAAACTACGTTACATAGACAATCTGTAAATTTATTTGCGTGGTTTGTAGTACACGCTCGATTGGGTCTGGACGGTGGGACGGACATTTTGCACAAACTGCTCAATTTTTGTGGGGCCGAAAAAAGCACTTTCACATCCGCTCCCTGCTCTACTTTTTTCAGATTGTTTGCTATCTTATGCATATAAAGAATTACAGCGAAATTCTGTCTCTCTCTGGCACGTTGGCCAGCGTTAGTGTGGCCACTTGACTGAAGGGTAACCGGCCATGGTCAGCCTTACAGATTTGCTCCTGAAAACCTTCTAACATCTTGTGTTCACAAGACTTGCGCAAGGCATTGGTAAAGCAAGATTTTATAATGCTTGGTTTAACTAGTTTAGAGTGCGCAGAATGAAACGGCAGAATTGACTTAGTCCCACGTGGTTGATATATCCAGCAAGAACGGCCATCATTCAAGAATAACTTGACATCAAGGAACCTAATTTCGCAATTCTCAGACAATTCATGGGTTAGCTCAAAAGGTTCAAAACTATTCCACATCAGATCTAAAACACCAAGTGCGTCAGTTCAGTACGATGCAACATCGCTATCCATGAAAATTCGTCAACGTATCTGAAAACGTCTGTCACATTAGTGTTAGCGAAAGCTTCCGAAACGGATCTGTCAAGTTTAGCTAAAAACAAATCACTGATGATGGGAGCAATGGAAGAACCGAATCAAATGCCGGCTTTCTGAAGGTGAAGTTTTCCATCCCATTCCAAAGGATGTACGTTGACCGTACGCTAAAACTCAGAAGTTCTAAAAACCCGCTAACGCTAATGCCAGACTGAGTCTGAAAATTCGGGGCACCAAAATCATCAATATATTCTTTAATGCAGTATAATAAAGGATCGCGCGGAATAGAATAGTACAGGTCTTTGACGTCAACAGAGAATGCGAATAAGCTCTTGTTACATCGCGAGGAAATGAATTCCTGTACTTTGCATGAATTTTTCACCAAAAACGGGTAATTTATATTCAAGCAACTCAAAGTTTTCTGCAGGTATAACGCGACACATTTTTGAAAGGTACCATTTTCGGAAACTATTAGTCTAAAAGTCATTTCGACTTTGTTGGTTTTTGCATTAAAAGCGCTTCAAGGAAATCTTCCTTGACAATTGAGGCGTTTTTTTTTTTGGACGCAGTCAAGATTTAACCTCCTAAGCAGGCTCTTAGCTTTACTTCTGATCGTTTTCACGGAAACGTGATCATGACGGGAAAAAAAGGACGAAAGTGTGCGAGACGCTTTTTCCAGGTAATTTTTAGCCGACATAATGGCAAAGCCGCCCTCTTTATCTGCAGGTAGCACAAATAAAGAATGCTCTTTAAAAAAACCTGCAACTGGTTTCACTGGAGACTGGAGTGCGCCCAGACCCACAGAAAACAGCTGCCATTGCCGCTTTCCCGCCACCCGCCGACAAGAAGGCCATGCGCCGATTTCTCGGCTTGTGCGCCTATTACAGACGCTTTCTCAAAGACTTTTCACGGATCGCCGAGCCACTAACGCAGCTCACGAAGGCCGACGTCGAATTCAGGTGGCAAACAGCGCAAGTCGAAGCGTTTCATGAATTGAAACGACGCCTGCAGACGCATCCGATACCTGTGCATTTCGACGAATACGCCGATATGCAAATTCACACCGATGCAAGCAGCGTAGGTCTCGGCGCCGTGCTTGTGCAGCGTACAGACTGACTGGAAAGGGTTATCAGTTATGCTAGCCGCTCGCTGTCTAAGGCAGAGGCCAACTATTCCACAACAGAAAAGGACTGCCTCGCCATCATCTGGGCTACGTCAAAGTTTCGCCCCTATCTCTACGGCAGGCCCTTCAATGTTCCGAGCGACCACCACGCCTTGTGTGTGCTAGCTAACTTGAAAGACCCTTCAGGTCGCCTCGCACGGTGGAGCCTAAGACTTCAAGAATTCGACATTTCCGTCGTTTACAAGTCCGGAAGAAAACACTCCGACGCCGACTGCCTGTCTCGTGCCCACGTCGACCCACCACCTCAGGACGACCACGATGATGACTGCCTCTTGGGGACTATGAGCGCCGACGACTTCGCAGAACGACAGCGAGCCGACGCGGAAATCAGGGGCCTCGTGGGATACCTCGAGGGCCGCACCGCCCTTGTTCCGAAAGTATTCAGGCGAGGGTTGGCGTCATTTTTCTTGAACGACGATGTCCTCGTAAGGAAGAACTTCTCTCCGGCCCGGGCCAACTACCTTATCGTTGTACCTTCGACACTGCGACCATAAGTTCTGCAGGCTCTGCACGACGACCCGACGGCTGGCTTTTCCTGCACGCTCGCGAAGATTTAAGAAGATAACCACTAGCCACGCCTTACCGCCGGTGTCACTCGCTACGTGAGGACATGCCGGGACTGTCAGTGACGTAAGACACCGCCGACATGGCCAGCAGGGCTTCTGCAGCCCCTCGAACCACCTCAGCGACCGTTCCAGCAAATAGGTTTCGACTTACTGGGGCTGTTCCTTACGTCGACTCTCGGAAACAAGTGTCTCTTTGTAGCTACTGACTCCCTTACCTTCAAGGCCGAAACAATGGCCGAGGTAGCCAAGTTTGTCGTTGAGAACATCGTCCTGCGTCATGGTGCCCCAGAAGTTCTCATCACCGACAGAGGTACGGGCTTTACTGCTGACGTTACTAAGGCGATCTTGAAATACAGCGAAATACCGCCGGACCACAGCCTACCACCCACAGAACAATGGCCTCACCGAGCGTCTAAATAAGTCCATGGCCGACATGCTGGCCATGTACGCTGACGTCGAACACAAGACGTGGGATGCAATCCTTCAGTACGTGACCTTCGCATACAACTCGGCCGTGCGTAAAACGACGTAGATGACGCCACACAAGTTGGTATACTGAAGGAACCCCGCAACGACGCTCGATGCCATGCTACCCAATGTCACCGACGAAGAAACCTCGACCTTACTGTCTACCTTTAGCGCGCCGAAGAAGCCCGAGAACTCGACAACTCGCCCGCCTACGCATCAAAAATCAGCAAACGACAGACAGCCGCCGTTACAATCTTCTACGACGCTTCGTGGAATTCCAGCCCGGCGACCGCGTTTGGGCCTGGATGCCGATACGCCAACTTGGACTTAGTGAAAAACTTTGGCGATACTTCGGGCCATACAAGGTTCTTCCACGTCTCGGCGCTCTAGACTACGAGGTCATCCCGGACGGCACCACGAACTCTCAGCGGCGCCGCGCATGACCTGAAGTTGTCCATGTCATGCACTTTAAGCCGTTTTTTTACGCGTTAGTGAACCTGTGTACTCTACGTGTTGCTTTGTTATTGTAAGTGATTTGTGCATGCACTTGTATTCCCCCTTCCATGTTCTGTTACGAGCATCGGGACGATGCTTTTTCAGAGGGGGCAATGCCACGTGCGTTTCGTTTTGTCATTTTTATGTAACCAGTCCGTTACACACACGTAGCCGCCGCCTTGCGCAAGCGGCGCCATAATGTCTGGGAGCCTTCCAGATGATCGTTGCATCTTCTTATAAGCTTGAGCGCGGAAACGTGAGCAGTTGAGATTATTCTCCAACTAACGCGGTCACCAGCGATGAGGTTCGAATGTTCCATGCTACCTGTAGAAATGCCGACACGCCTTACCGCAGGGAAGATTATCGACGGCCAACGCCTAGTTCCCGGCTATCAGTGTACAGCGTGTATTGCTGAAGCTTAAGTTTCCATTTCCGGGCCTCATGTTCGGCCAAATAAAGAGTTTCATCTTGAACACGCCGGCTGTTGTCTTCGTCGCGGATATAGCGGGAGTACGGTCGATGGAGCCGAATTAATAAAGCAATGTCTAGCTTACGTCATGGTTAAGGACCTCCGTGCTCGATCTGGTAGTGCCGCAATGTTTGGCTGCATACGCAATTAGCTTTACTCGATACCTAGATAATAAATAGTGCTGCAAATAAGAAAAATAAATTTCCATTTGATCTTTTAACCGAACGTCTGCAATGTGAGAAAATTCCTTAAATGGTGCCGTTGAAATGTATGCTGCGAATTCCTCACCGTGTAAGAGACAGATCCAATCCTATGAAGCACTAATAGCCACTGCAATGAACGAATGAATGAATGAATGAATGAATGAATGAATACAATGCAGAAGAAAAGCTATGAATTATTCGTACATTTGTACTGGAACTGGAGGAGCATCGAATTCGCTAGACGACGATGTGATGGAAAAACCCTGGTAAAAACTTGATGAGACCTTGTTGGTTCATAATTAAAACAGAACATGAAACAGCGCAATCAGAAGGACAACAAATGAACGAACACCACAGGACAAGCGTTGACGGCCAACTGAATGTTCATAAGTAGGGAACTAGCCTTTTATACGGTCCCAGATCTACACGCCCACATCATACAATCGCTATTCGCAGCCGCAGTCTTTCTTGAAGAAGTTTATTTCTCGCCTATAGTAGAACAGAGGGCCAACTGACACCGGCGTAACGAATCCAAAACCCCTCTTGAATTTCTTTTTAACACGAAAGTGTTTTATGCCGGGGCCCACCAAGTACATCCGTCACGGATATTACGTTGATAAAATGGACACCAACGGGAAACAAAGAAAAAAAACCAAGAAAAAGATCCCCTGCTGGGAATGGAACCCACGATACTGCGGCCGCGACGGCAAGCACCCGACGCCCTACCGACTAAGCTATCTCGCAAGATGCCAGACACGGCGCGAACGCGCCTTATATCTCTGACACATTGTCTTTTGCTCAGTGCTCTCTTTTCGCGGTGTAGGTAGGCCGCGTGGAGGGGGCGGTGCCGCCGTCTGTGAGAGGTGAAAAGAAGTAATGCTCACGATCGACACTTACTAGCGCTTCCTCCGAGATTGCGCGCGATATCAGAGGTCATGGATACAGCGTCTTGATACCAGCGAGGTACACTGGCTGCGCTGGCGTCACCGAGCACCCTTGACGCAGTTACGTTGGTTATGTTCTTTCTTTGCCTTTCGCTTCGTGTTAGCGTGCCTCGGCTCATCGGAGTAGTGCAGCTTCCACATGCACCAACGGGATTTCTCCGCCGCCGACTGCTTCGATTGCGAGAGCACCGGCTAACAAAACTTCTGCAATATGCGTTGCAGAAAGGACGCGATTTCGACGGGCGAATGTCGTGCCTTGGTGGAGCGCGACATGCGCCTGCGAGACAGCGGCCAGCGGGACGCACGCGTTTGCGGCTCAGGCTACGAACCTCTACCTCCCGTGTTGCTGAAGCGTAGTGTGTGGTACTGTATGCAGAAGCGCAGGCGTCGGTCACCCATTGCTAGAAAGCGCTCACCGTGGCGTTTTAATTGACGACGCTTTGAAGAAGTGCATACCGGGTACCAATGTTGATTATGAGCTTCTTGATATCATCCCTACGCGGGATTCACGATTTACTCTGTCCAAATATATGTTGACAACGTCAGCTACCACAATGGTTTAATCATGTCTTGGGCGTTAGTCGTCGCGATAGAGACATGCCGTCAACATGGGTGCACCCACGTCAAAACGGTGTTGTAGCTGCCAAATATTTATAGACATTGTACAAGCTGTCATATATCACTGCACAATAAGGACTACTTCTGTGAAGACACGTTTCACTGTCGTGTTATACCGATTCCTATGACGGAGGGATCAGCTATGTTTTTTTTAATATTTTTTTCCCATTTGCTATAAACTCAGTTCATTCGAACATGGCAACACATGCGCACTTCTTACGAAGGTTCACTAAATGGAGTCCGGTCATTGGAAAATTGCACGGTTTGACGTATACATACTTCCCCACAGCTTATAATAATCTGATACAGCACATGACCCGTACATTCATGCGAAACGGGTTTTGCGATCAGTTTTGCAAGAGAAGGGGGGGGGGCGGTGCAGTTATCGTTTTTCGTGCATACGCATATCGAAGACAGCATGCAACGGTTATTAAAAAATAGGTTATATATTAAGAAGTAGAGCAAAAACCTGGTGCCGGCGTTGTCCTTGCTGATTTACCTCATGATGCTCGGCTCTACCACTTGATGACTATAGTCATCTTAACGCCTCCCGACATTTTCACGACGTCCTGGTCGTTTTAAAAATCTCAACGCCCAAAGCCAGACACTCCGATCCCCTATATCTGCTATGCCTCAAGACTATGGGAAGTGTAATCCTGTCCAGGCACCACGTACAGTCGTCTGCTCAATGTAACAAGACCTTCCGGTATTCAGCGGAGCTCACGATCATGAAGTGAGGGTTTTATAAGAGGGTGTGTTTGATTGACAAAGGGAATGACACCGATACGCTCAGTGACGTTGACTCCTACCTTTCCGGAGCTGGCCAGCCTGCTTTAAAGGGACACTAAAGAGCAAAACGATTTTTCTCGAATTAGTAAAGTAGTCTTCCACGATACCAAAAACACCACGCTTGCTGCGTGAAGACGCTTAATAAGCGAGAAAACGTGCAAAAGGAAAACACAGGTGGCGACGCCACCTTGGAATTCCCGCACCATTGGCCGTGACGTCACACATTTTTGACGGCGCCTGCTTGGGCCTACGTAGTTCTTAATCGTTTAAATCGAAGTACATTGTCCTCTGAGGAGCCAGAGACTTGACATAACGAGTTTGGGGAAATGTCGTCGAGCCAGTGGCGCCAAAATACGTTAAATGCTCTTTTAAGTCTTTTACGTCACGAATTACAAGGTTCGTCGCGAAATTTAAAAATGAAAAGTTGAACTTGGTTTTCTCCTCCATTAATAAACCTATGGTGGTGAAATACACTACACAAGAGTTCTCCGAGAACACTTTATCAATCTAAACCAATTCATCGTTTCTCTTTTGTGTCCCTTTAAATATTGTAAATCTCACTGTTTCACGTGAATGGCATTCCGAGCTAAATACTAAGACATAATCCGTCGCACAGCTGTGCGCGAGCTTCGCGCATGGGAACAGCTTCGCAGCCGCGGAAGAAAAAAGTCCCGAAACTTCACCAGTTACATCGAAGTTGTAGTTGACCTTTGCCGCCGCATTTCTTCGTCCATGACTGAAGATGAAACAACATAAGAACGTGATGAAAGCAATAGGACTCATTCTAAAAAGAGACAGGGCGTGCAAACACGGACACAAGAAAGAAGTCAGGACACCACAAACGCCGACTAACAACATTGATTGCGTATCTCACAGGCTAAAGAAAGTAGGAAGTAGATACGGCGTTAATCTTGTTTTCACGGCTTGCCAATAAGCTAGGTAAGATTTGTGCCGCTGTGCAGAGGAAGAATGAGCGAACAAAAGACAAGAAGCGGGCTGTTATTTGTTTCGTAAAACACACCAACAAATTCACTGATTGCCGTACGAGTGTGGTGTATGACGGTCCCTTTCAGCTGCGGCCGCTTCTACGTAGGACAGACGGGCCGATGCATTAACCAGAGATTGTTAGAACATAAGAGATCGCTAACAGGAGGCTCACCTTATAATCTATCTTTACATTGTCGAGATTGTAAGCGCACGCCAAAATTCGATGAATATGCTGTGTAGTACCGGCATAGAAATCAAGAAACGTGCCTGATGATTGAAGCATGGCATATTGAGAATAGTGGTAGCGCATGCGTAAGCCAACCGTCGATTAACTTGCATAAATGTGAAATCAAATGCCTCAACAGTTATCTTCCACGTCGACCGCCACGGGTGCCGGATTGATAGGTTCGCCTGTTGCATGGGCATGCGCAGATAAGTTTTCGTGCCTTCTTTCTTTTCAGCCGTTGTGCGTCTCTTCAGTTGTTAGTCGGCGTTTGTGGTGTCCTGACTTCTTGCTTGTGTCGTGTTTGCAGCGCCCTGTCTGTTTTTAGAATGAATACGTACCAACTAGCTCAGCTCTCTGTTATTCTAAGCTTCAATAGGACTCGCCCCCTAAATGTTCTTTGCAAGGAAATAACGATGTCATCATTGTTTCCCAGAGCTAGAAAGCGCTGCCCAAACAACGCACCCAGCCTTCGTACTAGATAGAGAGTTAGAGGTAGAGAGGCTCTTCATTGCAGAAACAGAGATTTCTGCCGGCGTCTCTACACAGCTAGCATGCCCTTGTGTATAGGTATGGGGATTGTTTATACTCTTTCTTTTTATCATCATTATCTTCACTCACATCTGTAATCTTTTAATCCTATTGGTATTGGTAGTCTTATTTTAGCCTGTTAGCTGTAGCTGTAGCTTTTAATTACAGCTCCCAGGAAGCAATTACCCATCTTCTTTGTAAAAGTATGCGCTTGAGTGCGCCCAGAAAAGAACTTGCAGAAGTCTTACGTGACCTTGACAATCGCCCATTGCGCGGAGGAAATGATCTTGGGACACTGGCCGAGACCGCCTCCAGCACACAAGGCTGTGAAAGTGTTGTTGCGTTTCTTTCCGACAACTGGTCCTAGAGATAGACCTTAAGCTGTGCCCTGTTCATTTATCCATTTTACCCCATTTCTATCTATCTATCTATCTATCTATCTATCTATCTATCTATCTATCTATCTATCTATCTATCTATCTATCTATCTATCTATCTATCTATCTATCTATCTATCTATCTATCTATCTATCTATCTATCTATCTATCTAGCCGCCTACGTCTGGGTGCTGTCTTGGTCGCCGCCTTAACTTGGTGCAGACGAAAATTGGAATGGGAGAGTAAGAGGATTTAGCCAGATATGGCGGTCCAGTCACGACACGAAAATTGGCGGACACTTAAGCTTCGCCTTGAGTTGAACGCGATAGCGATCAGGGCTGGGCAGTATCGCGATACAAGAGTATCGCGATAGTATTTCAGTAGATACTTTTGAGTATCTGTATTTCTGTATCGAGATACATTTAAAAAATGTATTTGTATCTCAGTAGTGAAATACATTTATGATGTATCGCCTGTATCGCGATACTATGCTGGACACGGGTATCTCGTTACATTGTTTTTTTGTGTCGGAAATGAGTTGAGGCGTTTTTCCAATGGGGGAATGACATTTTTTTTTCCTTTTTTGTGCCAAGACAAGCAAAGGCTCGCCGCCGGTCGCCGACAGATAGGGCGGCGATGGTTTCCCCTCAAGCACAGAATGGTCCATGTGGTAAAGCGCGCGACGCCGCAGACGGCAGAATCGCGGGGGCAGTGTTGTCGGCCTCTGCCGACGAAAGTCGCTGTCTCTCAAGGTCAGTGTAGCATGCCTATTTTTTTTCGGGTGGCAAGCCATTACTTCGCCACCCCCCGCGCGGATACCGCCTTGGAACTGGCTTCGCAATGCTTCGCGTGCGTTCAGTTTTCAAAGCGGCGGCACTTCGAAAAGCAGTTCCCGTAGTCGCGGCGGAAGGGACTAGAAGACGACTATCTTTGACGCGCTTTCAGCCACCTCTCTAATGTCAGGGTGCGTTCCTAATTGATTACATGCGTGAAACCGTCTTTTGTGGTAGCAGGCTCCCCCACCGCCGGAGCCGACTTCGCCTGTTGCGGCTTTCTGAAATGGGTGCTGGTACCGTCGGTGGTGGTGGTGAAAGCTTCATTGAAGCCGACAAGGACAGACGGCTTAGGATTCCGAAGATGGGGACATACTTCGGATTCTGAACAGTTAGAACAACCCAAGTGAGGGTGGAAATGTTTCGGTATCTAGATGACCCGAGAAGAGATATCGCCACGCTGCAGGGCAATCCGGCTACGACCGTGGTATTTATTCACTATAACACGAATTTGTGCTCGTCTTCAGCAGTAGAGAGGCTTTTCTTTCGTGAGTCTTGTGCTGAGGCTGAACCGACGCTGTTAGAAGACAGCCTATTTGAGAAGCCTACACAGCAACCTTCTCAGCAAAGCAGATCTTCAAAATAAATGTGTGCTTTTTCTCAATTCACTGGTGTTCATTAGTGATTCGAGTGATTTGCTTTAGTGTGCTATGTCTAGCATAGCTTAGTTTGTTCGCCAAGTATGTCGATTTCGGTGCCCATTCCTTGTTACTGTTGCTATGAAATAGTGTATTTTTATTGCAATTGATACTTGTAATTATGTCATTATTACTAATTATGTACTTTGTCCGCCCCCCTCCCCTGCAATGTCTTAATGACGCTGAGGGTACTGTAATAAATAAATAAATCAACTGAACGTTTTCATGCGTTGTTACTTTAATTACAACATTATGCTGCACTAATAGGTGTCTTTGCGTAGTATGAGCATCCTTGAAATAAAAAGTATTCCAGTATCTGTATCGCTGTAACTGTATTCCGGAATACTTTTTTCGTCTTATTGCAAAAGTATCTCCGAAATATCCCGTTACGTTAAAGGTTAATGTATCTCAGCATCTGTATTTTAGGCTTCCAATTCATGTATTTCGATATCTGTATTCCGGAATACTTTTCTGAGTATCTCTGCCCAGCCCTGATAGCGATATCCTGCCCCTAGTGCGCGGTTCGAACACTACGAGTGTTTAAGAGAGTGCGCGCACTAAGGTGTGTGCCTTATGTAATGGGTAGCATGCTTTAAACCAGGAGCAATTATGTGCGAGAAAGTTTTTTCGAAGTTGCGATGCACGCACTATGTGGTCTTAAGGGAATTCGCGCAGTAATCTGTGTGTCTTTTGTAATGGGTGGCTGTCTTTAAACCACCAAGTCATTATGATATTGACATGGTGTGACGCCTGATGGCAATGTACGCTTGTACCACGCAAATATTACTGCGACATTACATCTCGTAATGTGACCCCTGTATACAGGACGCGTATTTTTGGGAAGCATGAAAGTTACTTTCAGTGCCGCTCCAAGCAGAGGCATGGCTGTGTGGTAGAAATCCTGCTTGCCACGCAGACGGCGTGGGTTCGATTCTCACTCGGACCCAACATTTTTATTATTTATTTTATTTGCAGCATTTTCGATTTTTCGGTCACGGACTAGATGATGATTTTTCGCTCACAACCAACGGCGCCGACACCGACGCCCACGGCGGAATTTCTGCGATACAAGCTCTTTAACGCTATTGCGTTAATAACGAGAAAATGCTGTCGCGTACGTCGTCAAGCGCTTTCCTCCAGACACATGTTGCACATACCCATTTACCATGGGCCGCGGCATGCGGGTATGCGCCACAGGTGAATGACAGCTTATATCTACCCAGGAACGGCCAGAAGAGACATTCGTAATTTAAATGCGAGAGCGCAAAGAAAAACCGAAATTGGCAGCGTTGACCCGACAAATCCATAGAATAAAAATTCTGTACATCCCACGCCTTGTGGGAGTCGGTTTCATGCGAAGGAGTCAGCGAGAATTTGTCCATGATGCCTTTCTTTTTGACACGAAATTGTTTTATGCCGGGGTCCACGAAGATTTCAGTGACGCATTTGCCTCGCGGAAATGACGTCGAAAAAATGCACACGGTCGAATGGCAAAGAAGAACATGAATAAAAAAATGTTTCATCAACACAAGTCGAACCCACGACCTCTCGTTCCGCGATAACAGACGCCGGGCACGCTTCCCACTGCGCCACGGACACATACTCCGGAGGCTCTACAAGCGCGCATTTTATATCTCACACTTTCCTCTCACAGCGTTCTTGGTTGGCGGGTAATGTCGCCGTCTGGGAGTGGTAAAGTGAAGCAATGCTTTACGACCGTGGCCTCCGCGATTAGCTCCTGCGACGCGTCGTTTCTACGCGACCGTCCTAGTCGGCGCGTTTCCAGTGGAAGTGCAGCTTTGTCAACGCCTTAACAGGCGTTATTTCGGACAGGCGTTGACGCCTGTCCGAAGTAACGACGTAGTCGTCGTGTGAAGCTATTTCTGTCTCGTCCACCAAACTGGCAATGCATTAAGATGCGCAGTTTGCCTCGGCCACCAAAATATCCGTGACAACATTTTCCACGTATGTGCCCCCGTTCCATCCGTCTATAACTTATTTATACTGATGTGTTTGGTAAGGGGCACTCTTTAATCGATGTACGCTTCGGCGGCTGTGCGGCCATAAAACTTTTCCTGCAGAGCGCGAACATCTACGGGGCCGGCTCTTTTTTTTTTCATCCGTGCTGCGCCTGTATAATGAATCAAATGTGGAAAAGCTGTGGATTCCTTCACAATTCCATGCGTGCCGCTGTGTGGTTGAATGTCGCAACGATTAGACTCTTAGTTACTGTATCGAGACGATTAGTCAATGCAGTTTCAGAGCTATGTACACAAAAACTGTGGCTAAAAGGTTCACAAACTCGGTATCTGACGCCATTGTACACACGGTTAAACAATTCTACCAATACCGACCAACATGTGCGTTTCCCACTTGGGGTACACGATATAGTCATGTTTTCGTTATTCAACAAGATTACCTTTAGGAAAAGCAAAATGTAAAGTCTATAGTATGCATCGGAGATCCAAGTCCTTGGGCGTGTCACTGCCTATAATGGTACAGCTGCAGCAAACACGAGTTCCATTGCCAAAGAAGGGGCACTTAGTCTAGAGTGATACGCGGAGAGGATTGGGGGGGTCTTTGTGTTCCTTTCAACAGCGATATATGAGGTTCGATGAGCTGCTTGCAAACAAATAAAACTTACGACCAGAAAGATGAATTGACGCCCCCTTTCACACTCCTTTCCTCTGCTCTCACTTACACCCGTGGCAACAGAGTGGTCGATCGTAGACACATTTGCAACGTCCGACCGGCTGTTCTGACGCGTTGATTGTGTGGCCACTCAAGCTGCCGGGGTCTCGTTTAGCACGTTTATTTTTCTTTGAACACAACCATGCCTTTTTTTTTGCTACGGACCATGTTATAGAACGGCAAGGATAATGGTTATGTATGTTAGGGGTATCATTTGTTACCGAAATATTCATGCTAGCCATGCCTTTGGACCAAACGACAGTCGAATGTCTGCCAATTGAATTCATTTGGTCTGCAGAAAAGAGGACGGGGTTCGAAAAACCAAAACTTCTAACTTCCTGAAGCGTTGACTGCTGGGCCAGTTGATGCATCATTGTGAAATAGTCGAGCGACACAAAGCACAGAACCGCAACGACAGGATAGAACGTCTATCTTGGCCACAAGTTTCTTCCCTTTACCCGTTTTGTGTCGCTCAACAATTACATCATGCACACTTTGACTTTATTTTCTCGCCTATTTTGCGATGGGTAATTGTGAATACTTTTGGTAGACCTCGCCTCTCACTAGAACCATTTCGCTTCTTAGTTTTCTTTTTATTACTCACAGATTTTAGCATTGTACAAAATAAAGAACACGTTGCCCGCGAGCACGAACGAACGCGGCCGTCGAAGGTTCGCCGCGGAGCTGAGTCCAGAAAATATTTCGGGAGAAGGGAGTTAACCAATAAACATGCATGTTCTGCGTCTGTTTGTATGTGTCCATGTATATATACAAACGAAGAATTCACAAATCGTGCGCCAGTCACATGCCTATTTCTATGCGCCTGCGTCGTTTTGCAATGATCGATGCTTTCTCGTGGGGTGGTCGGCCCTCAGCCGTTTCTGATACGGCAGTGTGGCGTTTTATCGTGGTGGCTTGTAACTTCAAGTTGGCACATTTCATTGTTGCCTGGATATGAACGCATGACCGTGGTTGTTGCCCGTAGCAACCGAAGTGTCGCGTAGCTAAGCGCGTAGAATAAGGCCCACTTACCGGCTTGGAGGATGCGAACAGTTTCGCGGGTGCATCATGCAATGCGAAAGAAGGAAAGAGAGAAAGAAAGAAAGAAAGATAGAAGGCGCCATTTAAAAGGAGGGGAAGTATTGGAGTCCTGCTGGCTCTGAAGTCTGTGTTCTTCAGCAGGAACGATGCTTCACTTAAGAAGGTGAACACGGCAGCCAGGAAGCTGTGGCAGAAATTAAACCTGAGCAAGTTAGTCCGGGAAATCGAAGGCAACAAAGTGAGTTGCCTTGAAATGTTCTTTACAGTGAAAACCCACAAATCGTGTTAGCCGCTGCGTATTATAGTGTCAGCAGGGGCGACATGGCAAAAGTCCCTAGGCCTATTTTTGCAAGAAAAATTTCAATTGCTAGCAGTAAATGAAACCTTTTTGACAAAAAACTCGGATGAGGTGCTACTTTATTTGAAGACGCTCGCTGGTAGTAATTTGAGCGCGTTCTCAATAGACGTAAAAGATTTATATTATTCGTTGCCACATAATGAGTTATTACTCTGTGTGCAAGAGGCTATCGACGCTTATGATGAATTGAAATTTGTCAATGCCGTCTGCACGTCTGCGAAGGGTTTTCTTGATTTGGTGTCCGTGTGTCTACAGTCTACCTCCTCCAAGTGGGACAGTAATGCCTTTCTCTAAGAGCAAGGAATCTGCTTTGGGTCCTCCATAGGGCCATTGTTGAGCGACCTTTTTTTGGCGCGTGCAGACAGGAGACTAGAAGCCGTTTTAAAAAACACAAATGTAAACAGAGTGTTTAGTTACGTGGAGGATTACCTTGTGGTACTGGATTCAAATTCAGTGCATTTGGATTCTGCAGCTTCTCTTGTACTTGATCACTTTAAGGAAATTTCGAAACCGCTCGTAGTTACGCATGAAATGCCACTAGAAGTCACTTTGAGCTTCCTTGGCGTATGGATGTTCTTCGGGAACGAACAGGTGTGCCGGTCGTACTACCCAAGGGCCAATAAGCCATTACTTCCGTTTTCTTCAGGCCACGCTAAACTGATTAAGCGGGCCATCGCGAAATCAACCCTAAGAAATGCGCTTCGCCGCTCGTGCCCCCACAAGTGTTGTTCTAGATTTTCGGCTCAAGCAGACCGCAGCAAGAAGGCAGGTTTTCCGCAGCATATCGTTACAGGTGTGTGGCTGAAGGTCTACTCAAGACCGTAAAACGAGCTCGCCAGGATGAACAGTCTGCTTCAGCATAAAGGGAGCGACTGAAACAGAAGTATGGGATCATTCAATACGTACACGACGTCTCGCACAGGCTGAAGAGTGGCAACAGTGCAAACGTTAGGGTTATCTTCTCAGCACCTAAGAAGCTGTCCAATCTGTGCAAGGCTAGCTATTTCGATTCGGCGAAGCCCACTTGCCAGAAAAAGCACAAAGAATGCTTTAGTCAGTGCGAGAAAAACGTCGAGTATGTGCTTCCGTTGTCATGTGGCAAAAATACATCGGACAAACAGGAAGGTGCGCGAATGACAGGCTGCGTGAGCACGCAAGAAAAGTGCGCACTTAAAGTGCGGGCCATCTCGCTGTTCATTGCATAACCTGTGGGTGCGTCCCCATGTATTCACAGCGCAGTGTGATAGGGCCGAACACAGCGCCGACAACACGGGGGATCATCGAGGCAGTGAAATAGCGAATTTGGGGGACATGTGTGTGAGCGCGCCGTCAATCGAGCGGACAAGAATGGAATTTGATTTCTTAAAGGTGATAGGAAGGCTGACCTGAGGGGGATGGTTGCGTCCACATGGCCTGGTAGTCTTGTAAATGTATTTTTGTACTCTCAGGTTATCGTTGTCTACACGTCTTCAACATGTGTCGTCATAATTTACAATCTCGTACTTATGCGCCTGCGTGCGTTGCATGGTTTTTCCTATATTTTCATGTGTCTGCTTTGTAAATAAAACATTCGCTGGAAGTTGGCGCTTCATTCACGTCGTTTCATCGGGTTCTTGTCATTTTGGTGCGCTCTAGCTGTTAACATAATATTAACATCAGCGGCCGGCGCGCGTTCCCATCGTCGTCTGCATGTCCTGCTTCACTCCTCAAAGACGTGCGGGTGGCGCGATCTCTTCCACTGCACTGATTTGTCCGGTGTGCGATGCGATAACTCGGATGGGCGATAGAACGAGCAGAGAGAGAGAGAAAGGTAGAGAGAAAGAGAGCAAAAAAGAGATAGAAGGACAGATAATTATTCTTTCGGTTTTGGGTCCCAAAGCCACGATATGATTGTGGGCAACACTGCAGTGGAGGGCTCCGGAAATTTTTACCGTCTGGTGTCCATCAATGTGCCCCTAAGTCTAGGGACAAAGACTCGAGCACTTCCCCTCTTTTTAAATGCCACCTTATATTTTTCTTTCTCTCTCTCTTTCTATCTTTCTTTCGCATTGCATGATGTGCCCGCCAAACTGTTGGCATCCTCCGAGCCGGTAAGTGGGCCTTATTCTACGCGCTTAGCTGAGCGACACTTCGTTGCTGCGGGCAACAACCACGGTCATGCGTTCATATCCAGGCAACAATGAAATTTGCAACGTGTAATTACAAGCGACCTCGATAAAACGTCAGACTGCCGTATCAGAAACGGCTGATCGCCGACAAGCCCATGAGAAAGCATCGATCATTCGAAAGCGACGCAGGCGCACAGAAATACGCATGTGACTGGCGCACGATTTCTGAATTTTTCGTTTGTATATATACATGGACACATACAAACAGACGCAGAACATGCATGAATATTGGTTAACCCCCCCCCCCCCCCCTAAATATTTTCTGGCCTGAGATCTGCGGAGAACGTTCGACGGCCGCGTTTATTCATGCTGGCGGTCAAGGTGTTTTTTATTCTTTTTTTGTACGATGCCAATATCTCTGAGTAATCATAGAAAAACTAAGAAGCTAAACGACACCAGTGAAAGGCGAGGTCTCCCAAAAATATTCACAATTACCCATCGCAAAATAGGCGTGAAAATAAAGTCAAAGTGTGGTTTGTAAAATTCTTGAGCGACACAAAAACGCGGAAAGGGAAGAAACTTGTGGTGAGGATAGACGCTCTATCCTCCCTTGCTGTTCTGTGCTTTTGTCGCTCAACTAGTTCACAGTGATGCATCAACTGGCCCAGCAGTGAACGCTTCAGGAAGTTACAGGTTTTGGTTTTTCGAACCCCATCCTCCTTTCTGCAGACCAAATAAAATTAAATTGGGAGACATTCGACTGCCGTTTTGTCCAAAGGCATGGCTAGCATTCACATTTTGGTAACAAATGATACCCCTAATATACATAACCAATATCCTTGCCGTTCTATAATATGACCCGTAGCAAAAAAGGCATGGTTGTGTTCAAAGGAAAATAAACGGGCTAAACGCGACCCCAGCAGCTTGAGTGGCCACACAATCAACGCGTCAGAACAGCCGCTCGGACGTCGCAAATGTACCTACCATCGACGACTCTGTCGCCACGAGTGTAAGTGAGAGCAGAGGAAGGGGGGGGGGGGTGAAAAGGGGGCGTCAATTCATCTTTCTGGTCGTAAGTTTTATTTGTTTGCGAGGAGCTCATCGAAGCTCATATATCTGCGTTGAAAGGAACACAAAGACCCGCTAACCCTCTCGGCGTATCACTCTAGACTAAGTGCCCTTCTTTGGCAATGGAACTCGTGTTTGCTGCAGCTGTACCATTAGAGGGAGTGACACGTCCAAGGACTTGGATCTCCGATGCATGCTATACACTTTACATTTTGCTTTTCCTAAAGCTAATCTTGTTGAATAAAGAAAACATGACTATACCGTTTACCCCAAGGGGGAAACGCACATGTTGATCCGTATTGGTAGAATTGTTTAACCGTGAGTACAGTGGCGTCAGATAACGACTTTGTGAACCTTTTAGCCACAGTTTCTGTGTATATAGCTCTGAAACTGCATCGACTAATCGTCTCGATACAGTAACGAAGAGATAAAAAATGTGGCACCCTGGACACTAGCGTAAATTACTATTAAATTAATTAATTAAAGCCGGTGATGTCTCCAGAGGGCCGGGATCGTTGCGACACTCAACGCCACAGCGGTACGCGTTGAATTGTGAATTAATCCACAACTTTTCCACATTTGATTCATTATACAAGCGCTGCACGGTTGAAAAAGAAAGAGCCGGCCCCGTAGATATTTGAACTCTGCAGGAAAAGTTTTATGGCAGCACAGCCGCCGATGCGTATGTCGATTAAAGAGTACCCCGTGCCAAACACATCAGTATAAATAAGTTATAGACGGTTGGAACGGGGGCACATACGTGGAAAATGTTGTCACGGATCTTTTGGTGGCCGAGGTAAAACAGCGCATCCGAGTGCATTCACAGTTTGGTGGACGAGAGAGAAATAGCTTGACACGACGACTACGTCGTTACATCGGACAGGCGTCAACGCCTGTCCGAAGTAACGCCTGTGAAGGCGTTGACAAAGCTGCACTTTCATTGGAAACGCGCCGAATAGGACGGCCGCGTAGAAACGACGCGTCGCAGGAGCTGATCGCGGAGGCCACGGTCATAATCGTTTGCTTCACTTTACCGCTCCCTGACGGCGACATTACCCGCCGACCAAGAGCGCTGTGAGAGGAAAGTGTGAGATATAAAATGCGCGCTTGTAGGCCCTACAGAGTATGTGTCCGCGGCGCAGTGGAGAGCGTGCCCGGCGTCTGTTATCACGGAACGAGAGGTCGTGGGTTCGACTCATGTTGATGAAGCCTTTTTTTTCTTCATGTTCTTCTTCGCCACCCGACCGCGCGCATTTTTTCGACGTCATTTCCGTGACGCAAATGCGTCACTGAAGTCTTGGTGGACCCCGGCATAAAACACTTTCGTGTCAAAAAAAATGCATCATGGATAGCTTCTCGCTGATTGCTTCAAATGAAACCGACTCCCACATAGCGTGGGATCTACAGAATTTTTTTTCTTTGGATTTGTCGGGTCAACACTGCGAATATCGGTTTTTCTTTGCGCTCTCGCATTTAAATTACCAATGTCTGTTCTCTCCGTTCCTGGGTAGATATAGGCTGTCAATCACCTGTGGCGCATACCCGTACACTGCGGCCCATGGTAAACGGGTGTGTGCAACACCTGTCTGGAGGAAAGGGTTTGACGACGTACGCGACAGCATTTTCTCGTTATTCGTGTCGTGACCGTAACGCCATATCTGGCGAATGCTCTTACCCTCCCATTCCGATTTTCGTCTGCACCAAGTTAAGGCGGAGACCACGACAGCACGGAGACGTAGGCGGCTAGATAGATAGATAGATAGATAGATAGATAGATAGATAGATAGATAGATAGATAGATAGATAGATAGATAGATAGATAGATAGATAGACAGACAGACAGACAGATAGATAGATAGATAGATAGATAGATAGATAGATAGATAGATAGATAGATAGATAGATAGATAGATAGATAGATAGATAGATAGATAGATAGATAGATAGATAGATAGATAGATAGATAGACATGGGGTAAAAGTGATAAAAGAACAGGACACAGCCTAAGGTTTATCTCTAGGACGAGTTGTCCGCAAGAAACGCGACAGCACTTTCACAGCCTTGTGTGCTGGAGGCGGTCTTCGCCAGTGTACCACACTGCAATCGGGTTTGAGCCTTTTAGGGAGTTTCGGGCTCGACGCATAACGTGCATCCAAAAGGTACTACGCAAAACCCCCTTCAAAAAGAGGTTCAAAAGGAGGTTTTATTTACATCCTTTAAGGGAGTGATTAGACGGAACTAAGGAGGTAAATTTGTGTTTTTATTGAACTCATTTTGAGGGCTTGAACGGAGCGCATTGGAAGTTTTTCTGGTTCTTTTGAGAGCTTTTAAAGCCTCCTTTTGGAGGTAAAGTTGGTGTTTTTATGTAAGCCATTTTGGGGGCTTGAACAGAGCGCATTGAGAGTTTTTCTGCTTCTTTTGAGAGCTGTTAAAGCCTTCTTTTATACGAGGCCCTAGAGCGGTCGCGAAATGAAAAAAAAAGTATATTTTAGGCAGTATATAACGTTTACCGGCCAATTTCCGCTACTATGCATCACTAGGACATAATAGAAAATGGACATCAAAGTATTGGTGCACAAACATGACATTTGCATACAAGTACGCACGACACAGGAATCGAACTCGCGACCACACGCACTCAAAGCAAGCACTATAACCATTACACCACAGCGCCACCACTTGCAAGCTTGGTTTTTTCGTGGGCTTATATATGTACGAATGTATGTACAAAGCGGCTGGTAACCGTCGGCACAACTTCGAACTTCTATTCTTGTACCATCGGCGTGTGTTTGCTCTTGCGGAAGGTCAATACATAATTTGTGGGGCGTCATGCAGGCCGATCCGATCGACGTAAACACCCTCGGCTGCGAATTCTCCAGTTCACCGTGTCGTGCCGCTAGAAAAATTATAAACGTGTGCCCTCTTCGCTCGCGCTAAATTCGTGAATACCAGCGTGACAAAGGTATCTTCAGATGAGCGAATGGATGTGCATTCCATGAGCGTACGCTGCACATGGAGCAATTTTCGTTATTTCTGCAGCCGCGAACTGCGCGCGTCTAGGTGCGGCAGCGTGTTATGAGCGGTTCGAAGACCGCGTGCGTTCTCATATGAAAGTTACACACGCAGATGCCCGACTTAGAAGAACATTGTAACGCGCCTACATTAAGTGCATTTAATGCGCGCGTACTGCCGCGAGCTGCACGCAGGGGCAGCAGCGCGCTCTGAGCAGCTGAACAAAAATCTGTTTCCGCAATTAGCGCTTATTCGCACTGCACCCTTTAGCACGGACCGCCTGCGTTCGCATATGAAAATTACACACGCAGAAAATTCCAGAGTTACAAGGACATTGTAACGCGCCTACATAAAGCGCGTTGAATGCGCGCGTACAGCCGCGAGCAGCGCCTTCTGAGCAGCTGAACGCTTATCTATTTCCGCAATTAGCGCTTATTCGCAATGCACGCTTTAGCACGCCATTCAGTGATTCTGTATAACGCATATTCAGTATTTATTTGCTTTCATACTCGGATACTACACTGTAAAAAATATGTGTAAAAGTACAGATATCTTTACAGAAAATGTCTGTGGTCACACAGAAAATTTCTGTTATTTGCCCTTAACAGAAATATGTACCTGAAAAAAACAGACAATTTCTGTCTTTAAGGTCGGCGCTTTACAGACGATTGATCACGTGTCTCTTAGTACTTGAAAAACAACTATAAAAATAGACTGCACCAAGCAATAAATTCTTATATTTTAGGAAGTAAGCCAACGCGTAGCAATTAATTTTGTTTCAAGTAATATCCGTATTTGTACATGTTGCGGTCCTTGCTTTCGGCGCGCTTCAATGCGCAGATTCAAATTTCATGCTGCGTAGGCCTAGTTTCTTCTTTATGGACTGGACCAACTGATGCTCCTCGTTGTTTGTTCGTCGACGCTCTGCTGCCATTGAACCACTGCGCTTTGTTACAGTTCGTCCATCAGGTGAGTGAGAGTTCCCTTGCTACTTTATGTGATTACTGAACTCTATTATGTGTTACTGAAGTGCTATTACGCGATTATGTTGTTGCTATAACGCTCGATGGCAACGGCTCGTATAGTACACAGTTAGCAACGTTTTTTGAACCAATGGTTGTAGAAACGTTGGTTGCTAGTGTACGTCGTATTTAACTTTGCTACTGCGCTTAGCCGTGCGGCAGGAGGTGTAAGCAGAGCAGTACTGCCATTTGAAATGTGTTAAACGGCTGCCGCCGTCTGCGCAGTGTGATTCGTTGTTACCGCGCAGAGCGTACTATCGTGCACGCCCAGTTCAGGCGTTGAGTGCGCGAGATTTCGTCACACTGCAATGTGCTCGTCCGTTGCCTTATCTGTACGGAGCTATTTTAGGCGCACCGAAGCAGGTGCTCCGCTAATGTTGCCATCAAAGAATGTGTTCGTGTCATGTGGCGTTGGCGGAATGAGTCCCATTTTGCGGATCGCGTGCGTCCTTAAATTGCTATGATGCGTGATTTTTTTCTGCTTTGCCAGCCTCGTTATAAACGGCCCTTTATAGTCCAGCGCAGCGTTCGCGTCAACCAGCGTCAGCAGAAGTTGGCAACGCCACGTTCGTTGGTTCGTCACGTTACGTTGACGCGAAAACCGAGCCAACCGAGCACTACGTCGACTTGACGCATGCGCAGTTGAGCACGCCCGGCGTCCCTTCGTTGCCTTCGTCACGAAGACCGAGGATACGCAGACACCGTGAAGTCTGGGTCTTTGGGTACAGTGTTCTTTGGGTAACGTCGCTGGCGCGGAATGCAGCATGTCGCATCTCGCGCCGGCTGCAGCAGGGGCGCGGAACGCCGACGGACGCCGGACGCGCCGGTCGCGTCGGCCTTTGTGCTGTATACGTTTGAATAGCGTAGCCTCGCTGTGCCGAGCGTCGTTGACTGGCCGACCCACACGCCTCTGCGCGCTTATTGGTTCGCGCCTGGGTTCGGGAGAGTTGGACATGACTCATCTGTTCATAGCGGCTCGGTAAGGATATTGAGCCAGTTCGGCGTCGTTGACAGACACGCCGGTGAAATCAGTGTCGTTTGAGACGGCGTCAAGCCTCAGGTTCTTTGTTCGAACCCCGCTGGATCTTCTTGTACGCGTTTCTCCGGCGTTGGGGAAGGGTGGGTGCTTTGAAGAAGTGGCGGCCTTTGATGAATGCGCGCTCCGTCGAAGGTATCGGCGCCGTGATTTGACGCTGGATCTTGAATGTAGTGTAAGCGCTTACTTGTTCAAAACACGCTGGCTCTTCTTGCACGCGTTTCGCTGGCTTGGGGGGGAGGATGGGTGCTTTGAAGTGGCGGCCTTTGATGAATGCGTGCTCCATCGAAGGTATCGGCGCCGTGATTTGACGCTGCATTTTGAATGTGGTGTGAGCGCTTACTTGTTCGAAACACGCTGGCTGTTCTTGCACGCCTTTCGCTGGCGTGGGGGGAGGGTTTCTGCTTTGAAGAAGTGGCAGCCTTTGATGAATGCGCGCTCCGTCGAAGGTATCGGCGCCGTGCTATGACGCTTGGATCTTGAATGTAGTGTAAGCGCTTACTTGTTCGAAACACGCTGGCTGTTCTTGCACGCGTTCTCTGGCGTGGGAGGAGGGTGGGTGCTTTGAAGAAGTGCCGCCTTTTGATGAATTTGCGGTCCCTCGAAGGTATCGGCGCCGTGATTTGGCGCTGGATTTTTAATGTGACTACAGCGCTTACTTATGACTAGAGGGCATGTCTTTCTCCGCACCAAACTGGCCTTTGTAGCGTTAGCTCCACTGGCCTAGCCGAGCCAGTTTCGCGTGGCTCCTCAAGAGCAGTGCTGCGCATGCGATTATCAGTGATGTCACGCACAAGAGCCGGCACCTCCCGCGCACTCCGCCGCCGCCACCGGTCTGCGCTTTCCAGAGGAGTGACGTAGCCGTGGCAGACGTATTGGCGGCGGCGCGCGCGCAGTAGTTCGCTTTGGCTGTGCAGTCGCCGTCTGACACTGCGCTGGAGCCGCTTGATAGCGCCTCTGACTGGCGTTTGCCAGTGTGGTATAGCCATGAAGTAGGAAAGCGCAAATGCTGCTCAACGGCGCAGAAGAGCGGTGAAGCTTAACTCATCGGATCCCGAAGTAGTTGCCTGGCAAATAAATATTACATGTTGCCACATAATACGTATACCGTGTGTGTAAGCATGATATCCAAGTTAATCCTAGACAATCAGGAAAGCTAGATATTTAGCTTAACCTTTGCTAACGCTACGTTTCCTGGCATAGCTGAGCTAAGCCACTGCAACAATTTTTTTTATTCAGCACTTCCTTCTTGTGCATTTCACGTGTGCTGCCAGTTGAGCCCCGTTGACCTGATTCGACTTTTTGCTCATCAAATAAATCATTTATCACCGTCGTGTACCTATCGACGTTGCTGCTTTGGATACGCCAATCGGTACCACCCGTCTTTTTTTTGAAAGTTTATACATTTGCCAAAGACGGGCTAAGTTTTTATTACGAGCGCAATTCGAATATCGAAATATTATATATCGAACTATTGCACAATCTCCATCGGTTCGATATATTCCGGCACGATTGCACACCGAAAATAGAGCAAACCATCGCAGGTGCAGAGCAACACTTTCAAAATGCGCCATTTCACTTCCACTTAGGGCGAAAGATTCCATGCTAATACAGCCTTAAAATCGCTTGTTGATTTTCATCTGCTTTCTTGCATTGTGCTTTTTGTTTAGCTCGTTGGGGCGATCGAAGTGTTTGAGAGTACGCAGTGTTAAAATATGTGCAAACATCCAGTGTTTAACAAATTGTTTAAAATGGTATGAGCTTGAGCTTGTTGGCTTGACTTCATAACAGGAAACCGCGGGCAAACGGGAAAAGAAAGTCATGTGAGCCTTTCGTGTCCCCTTTGCCCGCACTGTTTCCTGTTACTAACAAATTAACAAATTCTATTTGCCTCGTGCCTACTTATTCGATCAATGCTCGTTCCTTTATTCAAGGATACCATCTGGGATGATGACCTTCAGGAAATGCCATGTTGGCCTTTCATATTTGCGAAAGGTATGCTATTCTCCCCTTCTAAATATGAGTAAATCTTGAACCCAAATTTTCAACTTGCAGGTGGTGGTGTCCTGACAGCGAAATCCTTCAGAGTTTGCATTGACGACGTTCCTCTCATGCAAGCATGCAGTCCTAGAGCGGCGTTCAAGATATTATTCCTGGCAGACTTTGCGTCAACGTTGCCTACCCAAAAGAGGCAAGTCTTACCCTGGAGTTCACTCATAGGTGAGATTGAAACTAAATCTTGGGCAAAATACTTGGTCAATAACTCTAGCTTTCCGGTAACATTAAAAAAAATGTATGGTATATTGCTTATAAAATACCTTTATTATTGAGATGGCTTCATTTAGTTTAAAAGGAAAAGAAGGCGTTTTGGAACAAAATTACTATAACAAAGCCATTATCCCTATCAATGAGAAGCTACCTGTTTTATGGTATACTGCTTGCGATATTCAAAACAACTGGCTGTCAGTACTTAGACATTAGAAGGTTCAAATTCTAATTTAGTGTTAGATAGGTTAGGAGTTTCATTTTAGACTTATGTGGCAATATTGTATTTAAAGTGAACGTAGTGTAAGTAGAGTGGATATGCAGAAAA
>NC_051180.1:22168652-22190712 GCF_013339695.2 Rhipicephalus sanguineus
TGTAAATGAGAAAATAAGCTCTTGATTGGTCATATATACGATAATAATAATAATATCTTGGGTTTAACGTCCCAAAACCACGATATGATTATGAGAGACGCCGTAGTGGAGGGCTCCGGAAATTTCGACCACCTGGGGTTCTTTAACGTGCACCTAATTTAAATACACGGGCCTCAAGCATTTTCGCCTCCATCGAAAATGTAGCCGCCGCGGCCGGGATTCGATCCCGCGACCTTCGGGTCAGCAATCAAGCGCCATAACCACTAGACCACCGTGGCGGGGCGGTCTATATACGAGGACTATCAGGCTTGAATTGTCTTCTACCCTGCTTTGTCATGCGGTCGCACGCCCGTTCTGCCTTGTCTCGCATGGCTATCGTGCGCGATCAACGGACTACACATTTTTGTATGCATTTTCGACTTCGCAAGAGCAAATAACAGCGTGTAGCTGAAAAGCGCGAAGTCCTGATAGGCTCATTGCTTAGTGCTGGTATTGTCCACATCTACTGTAGAGAAATTAGTGGCGAGGAGGAGGTAACGCCTGTAGGAAGGGTTGTGAAGGCGAGAAAGAAACCACTCTCTCAGTCTTGAGCACGGCGTAGTTTAGGGGTCCCTTTATGGAATCGGTGAGCATGTGTCCGTGCAAAGCGTCCGTGCAAAGCGCGGCCGCCTTCGGTAACATCGGGGCAATGTGGTTCTACGCAGGTGATCGGCGCCATCCTCTGGGCGATGTACCATTGCCTGGGTGCAACGACGCCGAGCGAGCAGTTCCTACACAGCTGCGCGTGCGTTTTCACGATCAACGGACTTTTCTTCCTCATGTCGTCTACAATGAGCATCACGACGGCCCTCATGCTCCCCAGATTGTTTTATGTAAGTGTGCCTCCTCACGCAGATTCATAAAAAGAAACTGACATGGTTAGTATAAAAGGCGAGAAGAGAAACGAAACAGTGGGCATGGAAATCGGAAGGTTTGTAGACAGTTGAGAAGGGAAACAAAACACAGAGAGAAAGAGAAAGCGAAAAAAAACTGACAAAGAGTAGCTAAATAACTGAAGACGAGAGAATCAAACTCGGATGTATATATGAGTAGAAGTAGTAGTTGCAAAGAAGAAAAAAGGGAGAGGGGGGTGTCTGTTACTGCATTTGGTGTTTTCTGATACTGCGCAGCACAAATATATCTCGCAATTTTTCGCATGTAGTCTTTTCATGTAAAAGTAAATAAAGACTACTTTGGTTGTGAAATGCGGGACCCTTTGAACCGTGCCTTCGGACAACGGTCGCAAGGTATTTCGCTAATGATTCCCGTCTAGTTAAAACATCTAAAAAAAATTCACGAATAAAATGATCCAGAAATCATTATTTTACAGCGTAAGTTGTTACGAGCTCAAAACAACAGCCGATATTGGTGGCGATGCTGTCAGCCGCCGGTGTCCTGTACCGGTATCCGTCACAGTTATCGCCCACATAAGAGAAAGAAACTCGAAATAAACGTTTATTTTCGAAACAGTGTCCCGGCGACGCCCGGTATCACCTTTAAGTGGGAGGGCTCTCTAGTCAAGGAATCATCTGGCTTCGACTGTCCTCTTCACCCTGGCGACGAGTTGTCGCTGCTACTCCAAGTCCTTGAGGGCGAGCTTGGCCTCCCACGTTTCGGTTAGGTGGTCGTCGTTCGTTTGTCGTGCGTCATTCACATCTATCTCCGGTTGCATATGGCTGTTTGAAATAACCGGCATGCAATCAGCAAGTGGTCCAGGATGCCTGGTACATTGCAGAGCAGGCATAACAAAAAAGAAAAACAAGGTTCGCGGCATATTCGAACCCCGGCGTTCTGCATGGCAATCAAGTAGTCTACCTATATATAGCCAAGCCAGTGTTTCAATCATTTTCTGAAAGAGACGCAATAAATGTGTCGTGTTTGGCGAGGAATCGCGTCAACAGATGTACTACTGCGTGGCAGAAGAGCAGAATCGCAGCAGGCGTCACACTGTGTGGATTGCCTAATGAGTGCGTGGTTTAAAGCTTCTCACCCATTAAGAAGGGCTCCGCCATCAATGTTCATCGTGGTCATCGTTGTCCGCCGCGGCAACAACAAAACGACTTGTTACATAGGTGTTCATGTTGCCACAGAGACGCGTAGGGGGCGATTCGCTACTTTGCAAAATAATGATGACTTATGGCGCGGGGGGCACGTCGCAACTCTGCTTATAGTAGGTGCCCTACGAGAGTTTAAACGGGCTCTGTGAAGGCAGCTCCTTCAACTTAAGCTTTGGCTATCCTGCGCGTTCTGCGGAACCCTGGTAATTTTTTAGATGCGGAGCATCTCTTGCTTGGGGGGTATGTCCGCGGCGGCTGGTAGTCCGCACTCACACTACGCATGCGCAACTCTCCTCCTTCCCTCTCTCCAACAGCTGCGCGTTACGCTCTCCACTTTTCTACCAGTACCTGCTTGCGCTTCTTCGGCGTTCTCGCTTCTGCTCTCGCGGCGCATGCGCTACTCTCCTCCTCTAGTCTACTCTCCTTCAAGTGGTAGAGCGCTGCGCGCATTCAGTCCAGCGCTTGCTTCGGTTGACTCCTCTGAAATTCGGGCTCGACATGCCGAAATTCTCTCCTGCGCAGCGCCACGATGAACGCCAGCGCATGCGCGTCCCCTCCCTCTCTCTCCTCTCCTACGCTGCCTCCCTCTCGCACGCCTGTCGACCGCGTTCCCCGCTTGTCCTGTGAAAATTAACGGCCAGGCTAGAGGGAAGACACGACGCACGTAGTGTTCCTCTTCGCGTTCCACGACTCGAGGTTGGTAGCATGCCCGAGGTCGGTAGCATGCCCAACGAACGCCAACGGAACGCGATCGTGGAAGTGCTCCGGCTTCGCATCGCCTAATGGTCCTCTCTGGCGGGAGATGGTGTAATTTTTTTTATTATTTCTACAGCACACCATAGAGACCGATAAGAACTTGCTCAAGGTACCAAGTAGTTTTATTCAACTCCTGCGTGATCTGCGATGACAGTATTTGATACATATTTGACTTCTTTATCTTACTTCTTTTGTCAGACCACAAGACTGTCATACGGCATCAGCATATTTTAGTTGATGCGTGCACTCTTCCTTTGGAAAGAAGCTGAGACTTGGTTCAGCATATGAATGTTGCGAATCATTCGGTTGTTGTTGTTTGTTACGCTCTAAAAGGGTCTAAACTTGAGCTTGTTTGCTTGGCTTCATAGCAAAGAACAGCGGTGATACACGAGACAAGTCCCGTCAGTCTCTCTTGTCTCGTGTATCTGCGCTGTACTCTACTATGAAGTTGTTACGCTCGTAAAAGTCATGTGGCCATGTACCTTGGCCTTTCATTCTACTATATCTGAGGCAGATTAGTTACTAAACAAAGCGCGAAGAGTAGCCGTTTTGTTTGCTACATCTAGGGATCCCGTACAACGTTTTCTTCATTACCCAAGAATGATTATTTATTCGCATGCTTATAGCTCCGCGG
Source organism: Rhipicephalus sanguineus (assembly GCF_013339695.2). Taxonomy (NCBI): domain Eukaryota; kingdom Metazoa; phylum Arthropoda; class Arachnida; order Ixodida; family Ixodidae; genus Rhipicephalus; species Rhipicephalus sanguineus. The sequence continues at coordinate 22,172,139 of NC_051180.1, forward strand.
AAACAAATTTTATTTACTGCCTTCCAGTACAACCTTTTTCAACTCGTCGCAGCAGCATGTTACATATTTGGCGGAGTCGGCTGCGTTGGCAACTCATCTTTGATCGATGGGCGTAAGTTATACAAGATGTCATTGGTTTTCATATCTCGATTGTTGGTGCTTTCTCATGAATAATGGAAGAGCAATATTTACCTAACGTCGTTACGTTTTCATTGATTAGAACAGGCGCCAAACTTTAGCGCTATACTTGTGAATCGTGAATGTTGCATGTTTTTCAGAAATATTCAAAAAAACATTTTACCCATCGTGGTGGCTGAACGTTTGCGGCACTCCGCTACAAAGGATGAGGACAGAGGGTTTTGATGCATGGCCCAAAGCGTCATATTTCGATGTTGGTGAAATGCAAAGCGCCCGGGTACTTCGATAAATTAAATCCGGAGTCCCCCCACACGTCGTGCCTGATTATCGCATATACGAGGTTTGGGCATGTAAAACCCACGAATTTAGTTTTAAATGGTTTTGCTCGCTACGAACTTGTGTTTGAGTTTCTTGTCACGTAATACGCACGCTTGAGCGTACCACTTTGCTGCATAAGATTGTACACGGCCGCAGTTGCGTTTAAGCACCGATTTCCTTCACTCATTCCACTGGGTGTGCCACGCACCGATCCCATCCACTTAATATTGTTCCTTTCCAGCCATTTGCAAAGTCTCTAAGAATTATTTTTTTTCCAAGCGTTGTTGACGTTTGGAACAACGCAGATGTTTCTTTGCGGAAAAGCCAATTGAACAGTTTGTGAAAGAATTACCTAAGCAGATCTTGCAATGCGTCTCTAATGCATTGTGTTTGTTGTTTGATCTACTGCCTGATTTACCCACCCTTGCTTTGTCCATTTCATTGAGACAGCACTGTCTGTAAATAAATAAATAAATAAATAAATAAATAAATAAATAAATAAATAAATAAATAAATAAATAAATTCGTAGCTTAAGGCTACCATGTTTTTATAAACTGCAAGGCTGAGAGAAATAAAACTCAAAAATTGTCACATATACCAATTTATCCGTTGCGCGTCTATAGGTAGAGTCGCTTTAAATTCGGGAGCAAGGTTTCAGTTTCACAATGCATGCATGTGCTTCAAGTGTTGCACTCTTAACTGACTTCGTCTTTATTTATTTATTTTTTTTGGTCTCTCAGGTGACCGCGATTATCGGCGGGGGCTTTCATCTCGTCCATTTTATTTATTCGATTCTCAGCTACTGAGAGTGGCTGGAGCTCAAACTGGCGTGCTCACGGGCCTCATCTCGCTGCATGTGGCCTACACGCACGATTGTACATAGGCGAGAAGTTGCACAAATTTAATCCACTGAGGACTGCGCTGTGACAAAATAAAACTCGGACTGGTGACGCACCAAGCAGGGGCCTAATGTCAAGACCGCGAAAATTTGTGCATGCTGCGAAACGCAGACAGCGTGCGTAACGCCGAGAGCCGGCTGAGGTATGTTTCGATTGCAGTCGTTGTAACGCATTTAGCATACAAGTGAACACCGTGGTTGAAAAATAAATTGCTATTTTATTACTCAACGAGAATCCCCTGTACATTGACGTCCGGCGCCAACGTTTGATTGCCGCGTGGAGCCCTGTCTCATTAGCTCGTCATTGACGCGAACACGCGTGGATTGAACCCATAACACAGTATTCCATAGGCAGCTTGGAGCAGGCACTTCAAAGATATGCCGCGTAACTCTTAGTATCGTAACCACTGACACGACACTGCTTCAATGAGAACCATTTTATTTTTATTTTTATTTTTTGTGATCAAAATGTTTGTGAAGGCATGCAAGCTCTCTTTGGACATCGTTAAGTCGATCTTGGTATTTTACCTACTCATTTCCGCTAGTTTAGACAAACTGAGTGTGTTCGCACCCGAGTCTTAGATGTAAAGATTAGGTAGATTACGCGAGAAAGAGTCAGTGGTGGACGCAACACGGCCTTTTTCGAGTTGAGTACACTTTTGCAACGCAGCACAGAAACTAACGTAGTTGAGCGCCTTTCTCGGGCAAGCTTATGCGAGGCAACCATCTCAATTGCTGTGCACATCGCGAATTTTAAAAGCTTAAACAACGGAATCATGTCGCACCAGTTGTTTGAGGCATTTGTAAATATAATAAGCCTTACCTCAAGATATCCTCTGACCAATGCTGCCCCGTGTCAATTCTTGACTACCTATTTTGGCTCATTCTGTCGGATCTCTACGTGCATTAGCACAACACAAAATATTGCGAGTTACTGGGACTCTGTCGACAGATATTCATGTTATTTTGGGGTATGAATATTATGCTCTAGTAGGTATGTATGCTATAGTGTTCAGAGTATCGACGGACGACTTTAGTATTGAGCGATATAATCTTCATTGTTACAATCGTTTGCATTAGCCTGAGTGCGCCCGCCACAGTGCAAATGCCTCTCGCACGTTTCTGCAATATTCGCATTCACATGGCCCAGGGCTTGTGTGCAGTTATGGTCATTCCAAGCAGCTTAATGTTAATGAAGGTCGGTAGGTTCGAAGTTTCCCATCCACAGCCAATACGGAAGGGAAATCATAGACCGACCGCAAAATACACGCGCGAACTTTGGAGAGGGTGGTCCTAATTTGTTTGTGCGCGCTGAGTGCCGAAAGCTGACGAAAAGAGTGAAAGCTAAAGAAAAAAAACTATATTCCAGTGCCACGTTTAGTCGTAGGCAAACTCAGCCGCATGTTTCGGGTACTTTTATGCTGCTTTCAGTCGTTCCAGGTTGCGACTCTATTTAGATGCAAATTTAAACCGCCCCTCGAAAAACACAACAAAATGAACAACAGTTAGTGAGCAAAGCGAGTGCTGTGGCAGTCTCTGCCTAAATGGTGTGTTTAGAGTGTCTATGCAAATTGGTGCCGCTGCCTTCATAAGCACTGCACTCACTGATGGACCGGTCTCAGTTGCAATGACGTATTGTTGACTCGCGGCTGAACGAATAATTTTAGCATCACAGTAAATAATGTGCCACGAATTCTTAACTCGCTTTTTTTCTTATATGTAGGCGGCAGCTTGCTACACCGATTCCCGTGAACGTATTGTATATTTTTGCTTGCGTAGTTATTTTTAGCTTTCCTCTTCTACACGTGAACTGGCGTACGATGTGGGCGGGAGAAGCAGAGATGTGAGGGTAAATCAGCGTGCGTTGTTTAAAACAATGTTGGTGTTTGCAGGACACACACATACACACACGCAAACACGCACACACAAACACGCACACGCACGCGCACACACACACGCGCGCGCATGGACGGACGGACGGACGGACGGATGGAATGTCGCTCTTGTAAAGGCCGTAGAGTGTTAACAGGCGATCTGATTGATGATCCGAAGCTACCCGCAATGATGACCTAGAGACACAGTCATATTTCATGGTGCCTAATCAAGCCGTTAAACAGTGACAGCTGCCTCTCTGCCTCTTGCTCACTGGATTTGTCAACCGTTCTATAAGTTTCCTCTAGTGGTTTTATACTTCTCAGAATCGAGCTCACGTCACCACCCTTGGCCATTCCAATTCTGTGTCAACAACGTTGCAAATTCTGAGTTTATTTTGATTTCAGCGCGTTCAATTCTTGGTTTCATGGCCGCACAGATGCGCCTGACAATTTGTTTATCGTGTTTGGTGCTATATTTATTTTACACACTTGTTTGTAGCTGGCATCTGTCCTCCCTCACGGGACCGAAACTTCTGTGTTCACCCGACCCCAACAAAAATTTTAAGAATATATACTTTACATTCCCGACATGATTATTTTTTGTGTGCTATTGATAAATGAAAATTTCCTCAAAGAAAAAGGCATGGGACGCAGAATGGTATATTACAATTGTTGAATAACTATAAGGAAAGTCCGATATATAATTTCTGTTTAACATGATTTATCTGCTTTTTCGGAAGTGCTAAAGAAGGACGCTCATTGTATAAACGTGAACAGTTTCCTGCGGTGCATTACTTGCTCTTTTGCCACCTCTTTCATTTCCAAATTTCCTATCGTTGCTGCTTCTATCGAAGATTTCCAGCAGGCCCCGAGGGCACCCTAGGAAGGACTATAGCGTGCTGTTTTGGTTGTTGGTAATGGTAACGTCTTTGTATTTTATAACGCGGGTGGCCTCCTTCGTTTAGGTCCTGTTGTGACTCGGTTAAGTCTGGGCCTCCTGCGGCATTTTTCAGAGAAAGAACCCCATCGAAACAAGATCTCCTTAGCGCTGCTCTGTTGAGCGAAGTTATGGCTAGGAGGAGAAATCCAATATCGCTCGCATCAAACAAATACAAAGCCTTCTATGACCTCCGAGCGAGGGCCTTTAGCAGAGGTATAAATTTTCGTTCCCTGATAGATAGCGTTAGCGCGATGATTAAGTTTGCCGACTGCAGTGAAATCTGTCTTCACGCAAAGCATAACAAAAAAAATAAGAGCTAAACCTTGAGACAAAGCTTAGTGGGCACGGTATCGGTGTTTTAGACCATTGATAGATCATTTTTGGATTTAGTTTTCTAAATGCGTGCCGTAGAGTCCCGATTAAAATATTGCCCTCCAAAAAATAGGGCGTTGGTTAGCTACGAAGGAGATAACAACAACAACAAAAAAGTTCTGATAGTCTGCACAAAATTAACTCGATAATGAAATGTATGAATTGTCACTGAGTTCTTTCTTTTCGTATTATTCTAAATTTACATATTATTAAATGCGAAGCATTTCTTAGCGAACCTCTGGCACTTTGGGAGTTTCTATCTACGTATCCATCTATCTATCCATCTAGCCGCCTACGTCTGGGCGCTCTCCTGGTCGTATCCATAGGTTGTAATATACCAAAATTCACACAGCATAGGATGAATGTATGACGAACACGATACACTGGTCATGACATGAATTACGCAAGATACCTGTCGCGTACGTCACGAAACCCTTTCTCTCAGTCACGTGTGGCACATACCCGCATACCAGAGTCCATGTTATGCGGGTATGTGCCACAGGTGATAACAGAGTCTCAGTCAACGTAGTAACCGCGAACATACACATTGACACGGAATGAAAGTGATAATAATAGTAATTGTTTTGGTTCGACGTGCCAAAACCACGATATGATCATAAGACGCCGTAGTGAAGGGCTCCGGAAATTTTGACCGTCTGGTATTCGTGCACTTACATGACACAGCACACGGGCCTCTAGCATTTCGCCTCCATCGAAATGCGACCGCTGCATCCGGGATCGAACCCGCGACCTTCGGGTCAGCAGCCGAGCACTGTAACCACTACACCACAGCGGTTGACGCAAGGAAAGTTAGGGAGCCGATGACAGAGCACCCGTGGAAGACGCTGGGCTACCATCCACTCGTCCACGTGGTCCGCAACGTCGACCACGTGAATTACGCGAAAACCGGGGTCAATGATTCCTGCAATAACTCTGCCGAGAGGACCATGTCCCTCATGATTACCGGTGACTTTCAGCATTGATTTATCAAAACCCAACAACGCCTGGTTCTTAGACGGCATGAAAGACGGCTTGGATGTGGACAGGGCATTACAAGACCTCGGTGCCACGTCCAGGACAGGAGGCATCATGAATCATTTCTTCTTAAGAGCCATCCGCAGTTTCCACCATTTCTACTATACCTGGCATTTCACTAAACTTAGACCGTTCGTAGCCGCGATCACTAACGGATTCGATAACAAGTCCTGTCCAGCTGCTGGTGCTTCCTGATCACGGTGATGATGATATTATTCAAGAACTGCCAAGAACCCCTTACGCACATGCCCACGGGGTCGTGAAACGTGCGTGCGTTCTCCGTCATAACGGACAAGTATACGCATGAGAACTGTAACGCAACTGTAATAACTGCAACGGTGACTGTAACGTACGTGCAGTGCGCCTGCTAGTGCCACTCGGCTATGTATATATCTAAAGAAATTTTTCTGAATAAAGCTTAGTTGCGAGTAGCGCCTGTGCATCTGTGTTCCGTCATTGTCTTGTTCGAATTGGCGCTATCCAATATTAAAGAATATAAGCACTACATATCAGCTTACTGCGTCTGCTATCGGTGACACCTATGTTGCTGTTGGCGTCGTTAAGCAACTGTACACAGCTGGTTATATAACGCATGTGCGGCTCTTCAAATATGTGTGTACGTACATTTGCACATTTCTCTAGCGTCATTCTGTAACGTTTCGCTCAATGTGAAAAATTGCGACACCGTCACCTTCCTGCGCATGCTTCGCATAACATGGATTCCCACGGTACGTGAAGTCTGCCGATTTATTTTATTTATTTATTTATTTATTTATTTATTTATTTATTTATTTATTTATTTATTTATTTATTTATTCACAATACCTTACAGGCTCCTTATCGGAGCATTGTGTAAGGGGGGCAATACATGGTTAAATATGACTTGTGATAAATACAGAAAAAGTTGAAAAATCTAAACTATACATTCTGAAAGGTGCACTGAGATACTGCGACGTAATCGAGTGCCAGAAAAAAAAAGAGTAACATCCAGGTAGAAAAAAAAAATAAGGGAGGAGCATGCGCGAAGCGGGAAAAATGCGAACTTAATTAACATTGACAGTCAGTGATTGAAAAACAAAGCAAATTTTGGCAGCGTTTACAATACTATACAATGTGATATATCACAGCGTTGCACTAGCAACTAGCGACATTTACTTGCTTGCGAAACACCCCAGATTCCCCACCGATTGTGGATGTCCATAAATTTCAAGAATACCAAACAATAAAACAACATAAAATGGAGGTGTCAAAGGTTGTATATTATAGGTATGATATAGGAGCATAACCTTAGTACAAAAAGTGGTCAGTTTCCGTACAAATAATTAATGAAAATTAATTTAATGCTGATAGGTGCACATCGAAGCTGCACAAACGAACACATTTCTTCGGTCGAAGAGAACACAGGAATTTCTCGTTTGATGGCTACGTAGTGCCGAAGTGTAGGACTAGTGTGCGCCTCGCTTCCCCATAGCTTCGGTGCGCGCCGGCTTTGTGGTAACATGCACGTCGCGACGCACTCGCTAGGCGGCGCGCCACTCTCCTGCGCGTTTCTCCGCGTTACTCCGCGTTACTCCGCGTGGCGACGCTCCTGCGCGCACCAAACGCCTAGGGCCCTTCAAGACACTTGAGAGAGCGATAAGGTCGTCTAAAATATTTTTTTTTTTCGAAATAAGTGTACGTAACGCATATAACAAGAGAATGTACGCCCTTTTTAGCTTATTCCACATGTTATGAGCGCCTCTTGGCAGCGTGAAAGAATAGAAGAGGCCTTCCTTCGTCAGAAATTTCCTTTGTCTTTAAGGGCTAAACTGGTGCTTTTAACAAAATTCGTTGCTAAAGTAGTCGGTTCATATTCACCATAGTACACTGAAAAGCGCAGCTTCAAAACAATGCAAGAACACAAACACAGTGCTCTTACCTGTACGGATTACCCTGGCTAGAAGTAATCTGGAGTGTATATGCATAGAGATGACTCACGATCGCTTGTAAGGAAGAAGTCCTGCAGTATAGAAGGCGTGGCAGCGTATTTTATGTTTATTAAAGTATTGCTTTAGAATCTATAAAAACTTTGGGATGAAAGCAATGTCATCAGCCTCAAATGATTTCATTAAATCATTCCAACGACGCGGAATTGACTATTACGACAAATTTTCCACTTACTCTTGCTCTCTGTTTGCAGCTAGACGACACAATCTGCCTTTTTGTCTGGCCAAGTGTCCGTTACGAAAGTCGTTCGAGGAATTCTTTCCACAAGTTCTTAATTAAATTTATTTCTACCGTTCACCCTATCAAAAGGGTGAACGGTAGGCACGAATTAAAAAAAAATTTACAGCATCAAATCACGCTTGGCTAGTCCATGGAAGACAGGCGCACGGCGAGCTGTCAGTCGAGCCGTTATTGATGCCCGCAATTAGTTCAGGCGTGAAAAGCTCGCACCGGTGATGCAGTGCCCGCCCTCTCAACTCTCCCCTGAGTGCGTTATGATTGATTAAATCAGGCCCGTAGCCAGGAATTTTTTTCGGGGGGGGGGGGGGGGTGCACTCGCTGAAAACTGTGACTACTTGAAGAAAACACCTATTTTCATTATTTATTGTCGGTAAAACACCATGTATCATAAAAATCCCGGGTGCGGCCCGCCCCCCCTTCCCCCCTGGCTACGGGCCTGGATTAAATTATACAAAATGCGCGCACTTTGCTTTCTTTGTAACGAAAAGAGATAAAACTCATGTTTAGTGTCTAAACTGCTTATTTCTGTCAGGTATTACGCGCACAGATAAGTAGAATCAGTTAAGTTCAATTTGTGCAATATGGTGCTGGAGCACATTTCGGCCCGCTGGACGTTGTATCATGTATGTGCCTCTGCAGCATCAAATATGCTTCTGATACAACAAGACACAACGCTATATTTTGATACAGCACTGTATTCCGACATCCCACATGGCATATGAGGAACTGACTCACTGGGTGCATTGAATAAAAGGGCGGTAAAAGCGACGTAAACGGAGTTCCCATTTACACTTTCGTTTTGACCCACGTCCTCTGCATCAATTACAGTGATGCTCATGCCCGCGTGGTCGAGCGAGTGAGAAATGCCGCCGTAGACGGGTTCCGAGCAAAACATCGGGAGAATATCGAACACCCCTTTCCGCCCTTTTGTCGTCGGCATGGGATAGCATTTCTCAAGGGGTTCTCACCAAACCACTGCATTCTTATACCCGAGCGCAGACATGAAGGTTTTCGCGTGCTCAAGTAAGCTGTCTCCATCTTCCCCGGGGTCAACGACAGCTCCCCTCTTCCCTCTCGGACTTCTTCCTCGCTGACGTTCAGGACTGGAGTCGTCGGGGCGTGGCACTTGAGTTGTGTGGCGCACTAGTGTTCGCCAATTAGACTTCTCGACGTACGAGTGTATTGTGTGACTTATTGCCTTCTTTCTGGAAGTCAGACGCCGAGACGGCAAGTTACCGGATTGGCGGGAGCTGCGAACACGGGTTTTGAGTGCCTCAGGGATGTCTGACGTGGGGCTATATAAGCCGAAGATTTTTTGTATATATATATATATATATATAATATGTCTCTCTTGATATCTCTCGTCATGCATCTATGTAAATAAACCTCCGTCTTCATGTACGAGTGCCTTCCTCTCTGCTTAAGATGGGCTAACAGGTACGACGGCAGGAGCCAGCTACCGTTGACGAGACCCACCGGACCCGAGTCGTAACAGGCGTGAGCCGTCATTACTGAGGTGAAGACGAAGAAGAGGTGTGGGCACTAGCAATGCTAGCGGGAAATCATCATCGTCAGAAGAAGAAAAGGGCCACCGCATATTAATGCGGCAGTGTGGTCTAATAGCGAAATCGCATAGTAATTGCAGTATTCATTTCAAGTTACCTAAGATTTCCTTTTTATTATTTTTTATGACTCAAAATATTTCAAATAAACTTCTAAATTTTAAACTATGATTTCTTGGCCAATCCTTCAGAGTGGGTATATGCCATAGTGTTGAAGGAAGAGCGAACAAACAAACGAGCAGCCTGCGGTCGTTTGCGAATATGTTCGGTTCCTGAGGAACCGGCATCGCCCAGCACAGGTCACAGTCCCCGCGGCCCTTGTAACCAAGACAGCTGAGTGAGCACTCATTGTTTTGGCTAAGTGTGAGGTGTAGTTAACTACCCCATTGTTGTTCAAGTAGAGGTTGAAAAGTAATTCACCTGTTTTACATTCTGATTTCAACAATTCTCCAGAAAATGGCCCGGGGCGCTTTCTGCCTTGCTGATCCACTCTTCCAACTGATCAAATACTACTTGGAGCCTTTAATTCCAAGTGGTTTGAGCCCTTGCAAGGTGAAACCATCTGGCTTACTAACCCGACAACGGTACAGCCGGAACTTGTGGTGGCCACGCGTCACTATCTTGACATTACTGATGTTATACAGTTTCGCAAACGCGGAATTGACTGCCGATTGCCGGGACAGGCTTGCGTGTGTAATCCCCTGAAATGCTATTAATTTCGATCGATTCGAGTAAGTGCTTTCATTCCAACGCATATTAGCCCCAAGGGAATAATTCGCGGTGTAGATGCTAAGCTGAGTTCGGCAGAGATACTTGAAAAGCTATCGGCAGCTGGTGCACTCATTCCTCACCGGTGCAATATATGAACAGACAACAAATGAGTTCCTACAGAGTCAGTCATTTCCACTTTTGCAGGTACTTCATGCCCTTCAGAAATTGAAGTGTGGTCTCTCACATTTAGAGCAGGCCCGCTTGGCTCACATTCATTACAATGCCGCAACTTCTGGTGCTCTAGCCACATTCTGGCTGGTTCTACATCTCTCATGCACTGCTGCATTTGTGTACAGAACCATTCCTCGAATGACTGTTCTCCTCCGAGAAGTTCTGCCAGTGCTGGGGTGCCCACAGTGCTAATGACCTTACCTGCCCAGCTAGCGCTCAAGAAGTTAAAGGCGTTTGTCCTGCAGAAAGGCTATCTCCTCGATATCAAAGAAGGATAACATGGGTATGCTAGTGTGACTGCGTGACGTCTGACGATTGTTGATGCAAATATGTCACAATTTATCGCTGCAGAAGCTGTAAAAAATATGTCTAAAATGATGGGACGTGTCACAAAGAGCGTGACGGAATGCTTTATTGTGTCCTTAGCATGCCAACTTAGACTAATGACAAAGGCTGAGGTGCTGCTCAGGCAGACAGGACGCATCTCTGTTTTCCCTAACACGGCAAATCACATTCAGTGGCATATACTTAACTCATTCAGTTCCACTTGAAACAGATGAATGCAGATGTTCTAGAGCAACCGATGGTTTTCAAATCGAGAAAAATATAGGGTTGAAATTTCTTTTCTCCACCAATATAGACCGGTCTTTTTCTCTAGGACCCCTTAATTTTCTACAAATATTTTCCGTGAATTTTCTGGCTCTTAACCATGCGTAAAGTGGACTCTTCCATAACAACAGTGGCAATAGTCACTGATTCATTATAAATGTGTTGTGAAATAACCACTCGAGGTAAATCGCCTACCCTGAGATCATTACGTTTACTTGGTCCAAATCATTTGAAAAAACTTCGTTTAGGTCGGGTACCTGGGCACAAAGCGGCTTGCGCTAAACGAAGTCACATGCACTTTGGCAGAGACTTCTACTGTGGCTCAGCTTGTTTTTTTCCTTCCAGTTGCGGCTTTCACTGCTGCAGTCATATTTAGAAAGTATGCTTTTTATTATCTACACAAAGTCTCGCACCCTCACCTCATTTGCAGCACCTACATTTCTCTTGAAGTAGAAAATGTTGAAAAACTAAGAATAACAAAAGTAACAATGACAAGATTGCGGTCTCCAACCGCAACACTAAATATATACTTGCTCCCATCTTGTCTGGCGATCTCTCTCTTATGTTCCTCTTGCAATGAGGAAGAGACAGTTGATCCCTTCCTATTGGATTGTCACCGTTTTTCCTCCCTCAGAAAACGAACCATCAAAATTATACTGCAGCAACTTGGTACGCCCTTCCCTTCAACTGCACTGCTAAAATGCGGGGCTTCTGGGCTGGGTCGCTCGGACAGGAATATACACATGGCTGTGTAAAAATTCATACGTGAATCAAATCAATTTAATTCTTCAGTCAATCGCTCATATTAATTAGCTCACGGCCTTCCATCATAATGAACTTTCTTTTTTTTTCATTTTGCTGTTTTTGTTTTCCTGTGCATTTCTTTATTGTTTAGGCAAAATAGTTTTTTTTGGTATTCTAAGATTAATATTCGTTAAGAACAACTTTTAATTTATGTTGAAGGCATAAAGCCTCGTATAAATTTGATTTTTAAGATTTAATTTGACCCACCCGACTATGGTCGACGCGCCTGAGCGTTTAGGTGCCAATCATCTTTAAGGCTCATTCACACCTGAGACCAGCCCCAGTCGCGCGACCGTTTGCGAGTGGCGGTTAAAAAGTGACTCGAAGCGACCGATGTTCACACCTGCGTGTGAACTATTTACGTCGCCACATAGAATTCACGTCTGCTCGTATATAGCTCGCATTGCCATTGCCCCGTAAAGTAAGCTGAAGTCCTGTTGCTGCGCACGTGATTGGCTCAGAGCTTTGCGACTGCAATACCTTGACTGAAAAATCGAGCAGCGAGCGATTGAGCCAAAGCAGTCGCTCTGAGACCAAAATGGCCATTTGCGATAGGTCGCTTTACGACTAACTTAATCGTATGACTGTTGCTACTCGCCGGTGTGAACGAGCCTTTGGAGTGCTATCATAATCATCATTATCAACTTCAAACCATTGAAGTCCCTGTAAGTCATCCCCCTGTTCATTCCTCCTAGCCGAAGTTCTGAACGCCATATTGCAACTAAAAATCCGATAGAACGTCCAATGGAACACAAATTAACAGCCATAATATACATTATGAGACAGGAAGAGAGCAAAGTGAATTAGAAAAGAAACAGGGGGAGCCGATAATCATGCGACATTAAGAAGAAAAGGGGGACCTTGGCAGGCCATGTAATGCGAATGACAGATGGTCAGTTAGAACGACGGAATGGATCCCAAGGGGTGGGAAATGTAGCTGAGGTCGGCAGAGGGTTGGGTAGAGCAAAATATTGAAATTCCAGGCATATGATGGAACCGGTTCACGCAAGGAAGGGTAAATTGGAAATCATTGGGATAGGTCTTTGTCCTGCAGTGGAGATGATAAAAATGATGATGACCATGACGATGATTATGACCATAGTAGCCCTTTAATGATGCGTCGTATTGCATTTTTGAATGGAACTAAGTATTTTCAATATTAATACTGTTATTATCATCTAAAACGCGGCAAACGTGCCCCGCACAGGCAGAACGTTCACAGCCACGACGCGTGACTGCAAGTGGTCAAGCCGATCATCATGGTGCAACTGTACTTCCGCGAGTACACGAAGACGACCAATGGCTGGCTCAACGTCTTCGAGGTGGTAAGTTTGTGGGCAATATTCACGTGGTTTCTGTAGCGTACGCAGAGTGAGAGGAGACGATGAGGAGAGGAAAAGAAGCTATTTCTGCAGCTCTACTTGGGAGCAAGTCTCAACGTCCACAGGGAAATGGGGAGAGGAACATAAAGATGGGAAGAGGAGAGGAAAGTGGCGTCCATGGCCGAGGACGCGGCGGGCTGCTTCTACAGCCGGATGTCCAGTCCAGTGTCGCCAAGGAATTAAAGAACCTCCTTGAAGAGACTGGAGTGTGGCAGTGGTCAGGCAAAAGGAGATCCCTTCGTGTAGCCGCGGGTAGACCCTGGCAGAGGAAAGCGGTGACGATGCGTCGTCCATCGCATCATACCGCTCGCTCACAGCTCACCAGGACTACGAACAGGTGCAGAATGCGAGTACAGCGGACGCGTCACGCTTCTCATGTTCGCGCTTGTTACTGTAAAACGCTGGAATCGTACGCATACTGTGCGTCTTTTATCCAATAGAATCCTTGTGCTACTAAATATCGGAATTAAATAAAATGTTAGCGTAAAAGTAACATGATTGTGCAATCGAAGGTGTATACCAGCCGCGTGTGACGTCATTTGCAGCCGTGACATTGTGTGACAGCGCTAATACAACCATCACCGTGGCATTATATATGGTCAGATGCTACTGCCCTGTTAGCACATATATAGATATATTAAGTTAGGAAATAAACAGTACTGCTGAAATTCTAAACTAAAATGGGAGAAAGGAGGGACTATTCGAGAATTGGGAATGGACTCAGAACATCATTCAGTAAGTTGAATGCGTCAATGTTTACTAAAAAAGAAAAAGATTGAAAAGACGATTCAAAAGCACGCCAGGGGTGGTGTTTAAGGCCGTGAAGTGATTTTTTTAGATGATGGCAGTGGATTGAACTGAACAAGCTATTGTAAAGACCACATGTTTAGCTTACTATTACGGTAAGAAATACAGAAAAAGAAACGGAAAGAAACGCGGACGCTAAACTCGCTGTTTTTGCTGAAAAAGTGGTAAGCGATGTTGATGAATTTGCCCAATGGGCTTCTTGTGGAGAAAATTATCTTTGCCTTGATTTTTTTACATTGTAATGACTTTTTCAGACCAGACAGTGTTGCTGACGTAGACGTGTGACACTGCAAATTTCAGTAGGATTATGAAAGGGAAAATTGGCCACCAACCATTTACAGTACAAAGCTACAAGGAAATCCTACAAGGACATCCACACAAGTAAATCCTAAAAGCAAATCCTACAAGGGAATTCATAGGACGAAATTATGCAAGAAAATTCTACGGTGAAATCCTACAAAGTCGTGCTTGTAAACATTCCCCTTCCTAACACTTCCGTCACCATGAGGGATTCCGCAGAACCAATTGTCAAATTTTAGTAGGAAGATTGTTATAAACCTGCTTGGAAGAACTCCTAGTCTGCACAACATACAGTAATAAGAAAGTGACGTTGTTTTAAAAACGCAAGACAAAGCTAGCTGCATACGTCTGCTCTATTCCGAAGTGAGCTTTACTGATAGTGATTTAAAGGATCAGTTAGCGCATGTAACTGTGTGCACGTGCAAAGCGCGGCCACCTTCGGTGACGTCGGGGCCATCTGGTTCCACGCAGGTGATCGGCGCCATCCTCTGGGCGATGTACCATAGTCTGGGCGCAACGACGCCGAGCGAGCAGTTCCTGCACAGCTGCGCGCTCGTTTTCACGACCAACGGACTTTTCTTCCTCATGTCGTCGACAATGAGCATCACGACGGCCCTCATGCTCCCCAGACTGTTCTACGTAAGTGCGCCCTCTCATGGAGGTTCATAAAAAGAAAACTGACCTCGGGAGTATAAAAGACGCAAAAGTGTGATTCCACGAGAGAACAAACATGCATGTGCGGTTAATATTTCTGTTTTGTCTGACTTTTTTTAATGCTATGTGGGCACATTTAAAGTGGATGGCACCAAAAATAATATTTCCATAAAATGCTCTCAGCGCGCCCAAACAAAAAAAAAATCACACCATCTCCCGCTAAAGGGGACCATGAGGCGATGCGAAGCCGGAGCACTTGCGCGATCGTGTTACGTTGGCGTTCGTTGGGCATGATCCGACCTCGGGCATGCTACCGCCCTCGTATCGTGGAACGCGAAGAGGAACACTACGCGCGTCGTGCCTTCCCTCTAGCCTGGCCGTTGATTCTCGCAGGGCGAGCGGTGAACGCGGTCGTCAGGCGCGCGAGAGGGGGGCAGCGTAGGAGAGGAGAGAGAGGGGGAGGGGACGCGCATGCGCTGGCGCTCATCACGGCGTTGCGCAGGAAAGAATTTCGGCATGTCAAGCCCGCATTTCAGAGGAGCCAACCAAAGCAAGCGCTGGACTGAACGCGCGCAGCGCTTTACCACTTGAAGGAGAGGAGACTAGAGGAGGAGAGTAGCGCATGCGCCGCGAGAGCAGAAGCGAGAACGCAGGAGAAGCGCCAGCAGGTGCTGGGAGAAAAGTGGAGAGAGTAACGCGCAGCTGTTGGAGAGAGGGAAGGAGGAGATTTGCGCATGCGTAGTGTGAGTGCGGACGCCCACGCCGTGGGACATACCCCCGAGCAAGAGATGCTTCGCACCTAAAAAAAACATATGAGGCTTGCGGCGCAGGCACAGGCCGGCAAACTCACTCATGAGTCGGCTCACTCAGACTCAGATCGGGCTGTGAGTCTTAGTCTGAGTGAGTCTGGGTGAGTAATATTATATTGAGTTTGAGTCTGAGTGAGTCCGGTTTAGGAAAATTTTAGCGAGTCTGAGTCCGAGAGAGTCCGGTTGAAGAAGATATTGGTGAGTCTGAGTCCAAGTGAGTCCTAAGCGCAAAATATATTTTAGTGAGTCTGAGTGAGCTCCACCTTTTATAGCCAACCTATGGTCCTATCTGCTCAACTGAAGCATTACTGTCAGCCTTATATCGGCTTACGTTTATACTCAAGTCTATTCACACACATCTCAAAGCACTAGACTTTATGTGCCACTTCAATATTTATTGATTAGATGGGGTGAGTAGGAGTGGGAGGGTGTCATGACCTCCCCCCGCAAACTCTTTCATTGAAAGTTCTTGATAAAAATGTCTCATGAGAGTCGCGTGTTGCATAAAAATGTCTTTACTGGTTTTAAACCCCCGATAACTCGTAATTGCAGGTACAAGATCAAAAGGCTTATCGTAGAGCAACGATTATGCGAGATATTTGCGTTAAAGAGCACGGACACCATGATCGAAAAAGCTAATTTTTTGCTGATGGACCCATGAGTCGACTCACTCAGGCTCACTCAGACTCAAGTCAAGCCGTGAATCTAAGTGAGTCTGGCTGAGTAATATGTTGGTGAGTTTGAGTCCGAGTGAGTACGGTTGAGAAAAAGTTTGGTGAGTCTGCGTCTGAGTGAGTCCGGTTGGGGAAGCTTTTGGTGAGTCTGAGTATTAGTGAGCCCTCAGAGCAAAATATATTTGTTTAGTGAGTCGGAGGGAGCTCCCAATTCTTTTGTCTACCTATGGGCACATGCGTGCTGCTTTTACTTACCGCAATATTTTTTTTTCCTGGCCAAATTTAACGCGAACTCTAAACATTGGGTCGAAAATTATTTCTGCTGGTTTTAATACGCATCACTGTGAATTACATTGATGCTTTCCTTGTGCTAGCCTCAAAAGAGGAAAAAATGTGGAAAAATGGCAAACACGGCCGAAAATAAAAAAAAACAGTTTGCTAAGTTTGATGCACCTTGGCACGTTTCCTATTTTACACATAAACTTCAAAACAGTGTCAAATATTAAAAAAAGAACCTTTGTAACACTTGTGCGCAAGATGGTTTTCCTGCACGCAGCATAAAAGAAGAAGAAGATAGTAAAGAATCCAGTTATTTTTTTCAAAAAAGTTCATTTTCAGAAAAAAAAATTAAAAAACTCCGCTCTCAATTTTGGCGAAAATTCTTTATCGAAAAGCGTGTATGACAGTTAAAACGTTAAAACACGGTTTGAATATTATATGCCCTAATTTGCTTTGTTCCCAAGATATACGGGCCAAAATGGACTATACTCTGTGTGCTCACTTATGTATAACGTTAAGCGCAGTACTAGAATTGACGAGGACGGGACAGGGAGTTGAACACACACACAAGCACTTTTTTTTTATGTCGCACCAACAAGGCCAAAGATCCACCCTTGCTAATTGCTCACTTGCTTGCATTGCACGGAAAATCTGCAGTTTTAATCATTCTGCTGCAGCATAGCTTCGCTTTTGTTGTTTGCCTTCAAGAAAAATGTATTCCCAGACTTTATTTGTGTCTAGCGTGTGCGGGGGCCTACAACATCGTCTACAAGCATCAAAAGAAAGATGGACGCACCTCTTCAAGATATCAATCGCTTCGTCTTCCTGAAGAAATGCTTGGTCTGCTTCATCGCTGTTCTCATAAATGTAGCCAGGATTTCCTTGAGGCTCGTAAAGCAGTGCTAGCCGACCTCGTAGGTGTCGCGAATATCCTTAGCCGTGGCAGTAGGTTCCTCAGGTAGGCAACGACAAAACAGCAACAAGAAAAATTTACGCAACGAAAATTCTTACAACAGAGCTGTTATGGTCGAGGTTTGCCGTGAGTCGTAGATAGAAAGTTATCATCATGATGAACCGGCGCGCGCTCAACGACCGCCCAAGCATTCTGTACAGATGGTTAACAAGAGATGCTGAAACATGTCCACCAGCTATTCTGTGACCGAGCCTAGCACGACTTTGAGCAAGTTGTGCTATTTATTTTTCTAAAAGCCTTCTTTTGGTCGACACGTTAATAATCGGCACAGAATAATCGGACCTAGCCATGAGCCGCAGGCATAGCGCGTATAGTGAAGAGCTACACCAAGTCGAAACGTTTATACTGAAGAGCGCCGCATTCATTCATTCATTCATTTCGGCACTGCTGTCATGAATGAGTCGCTAGAATGACTCATGGTTTCACGTTTTATGACCAAGCCTATCTAAAGGCTTTCCACTGTGGTAATTAACGTGTGCGCCGCACTCGTTGTCGCAGGATAATGTTCTTCTGGTGGCACCAGTGACCTCTGCTGTTATCGACGTGGGAAAACACGTTAGCGAGATGCCGACAACACATCATAAATTGGGCAGATTCGGCCACTTATGGCAGAAACATGCCACACCGCGCGTTTTCTGGCGGTTGAAACGCAGAGGTAAAGGTCGAGGTGATACCGCACGACGTTATCTGCGCCGCCGAACGCTGCTGATAGCGGGAAAGCGAAATAAACGGCTTAGGAAATGACTGAGCTAATTTTTTACAAATGTTATTTAAGCACAGTGTGCATCGAATGGGAAAGATGGTTAGAGTGTTCAATGCGCCTCGTAATGGAGGGAAGAAAGCAGTGAAAAAAGCACCATGAAAAGCATGGATGCTAAATTCACATGTGACTGGTATTCAAACAGAGCAGAAATACTTTTCGACACAATGTTTATAGTTCGTGTCAAATCTGCCTGGAAATCGGAAAATATTGCGGT